>NC_059293.1:21018588-21041088 GCF_017591435.1 Portunus trituberculatus | reverse complement strand
AATTTCGTTTTTTCATGATGTTAATGTAATGTTAAGGGTGATTGGAAGAGGAAGAGGAAGGAGGAGGAGGAGGAGGAGGAGGAGGAAGAGGAGGAGGAGAAAGAAGAGGAGGAGGAGGAGGAGGAGGAGGAGAATGTATGGGATGTCTCTCTTTCTGATTATATGTTTGTTTGTGTGTTTGTCTGTTTGCCGATCTCTCTCTCTCTCTCTCTCTCTCTCTCTCTCTCTCTCTCTCTCTCTCTCTCTCTCTCTCTCTACGTGTGTCTATCTCTTCGTTTCTCACATTTCACTTCCGCTACCAACCTTTATCTACCCACCAAACAGTTCTCTCTCTCTCTCTCTCTCTCTCTCTCTCTCTCTCTCCCTGTCACTCAAGATGGCTGGCGGCGTTGACACATCTGTCCTTTCTACTAACGTCTACATTTCATTTCCCTCTCCACGCTCCCCCTTTCCGTCGTCACCCTCGTCCGCACCTCACTTATCTCCGCTCCTGTTTCCCCTTCACTATATTACGGCGATTCTCCCTCCTGTGTTTCATTACGTGGTCTTCGTGTTGGTGGTGGTGGTGGTGGTGGTGGTGGTGGTGGTAGTTTTTATTTTTCCTTGGTTTTGCTATTGTTGTTTTTGTTGTTGTTGTTGCTGTTGTTGTTGTTGTTCCTCTCTCTTTTCATCAAAATCGTCTTCCTTCTCCTCTTTCTCCTCTTCTTCATCCTCTTCCTTTTTCCTCTTCTTCTTCATCCTCTCCCTTATCCTCCTCCTCTTCCTCCTCCTCCTCCTCCTCCTCCTTCTCCTCCTCCTCCTTCTCCTCCTCCTCCTCGTCCTCCTTCTTCTCCTCTTCCTTCTTTTCTTTCTCCTTCTCCTTCTTGTCCTCCTTCTTCTCCTCCTCCTCCTACTACTACTACTACTACTACTACTACTACTACTACTACTACTACTACTACTACTACTACTACTATAACAATAATAACTACTACTACCGCTACCACCACCACCACCACCACCACCACCACCACCACCACCACCAGCACTGCCATACTCACAAACCTACATAAAAAAGACCCTCTCATATACTATTGCAGTGCTGCTAAAACAAGTTCTTTCTCCGTCCGGCCAGTCAGCCACCACTCGGTACAAGGGCGAGCCAATCAGGACGCGCCGCAGCCGTGACGTCACGCAATTAGACTCCTTTGATTGGTTAATGAACTCCTGGTGCACTTCAATTAATAATCTTCACAAACTCGACCGACACGGGAGAGAGAGAGAGAGAGAGAGAGAGAGAGAGAGAGAGAGAGAGAGAGAGAGAGAGAGAGAGAGAGAGAGAGAGAGAGAGAGAGAGAGAGAGAGAGAGAGAGAGAGAGAGAGATATATATCTGAAGCAATCTAATATTCACCGAGTGTGTGTGTGTGTGTGTGTGTGTGTGTGTGTGTGTGTGTGTGTGTGTGTGTGTGTGTGTGTGTGTCTATGCGCGTGTGTGAGGGTGAGTATACGTGTGTGCGTGCATGAGAGTATAAACAACAACAACAACAACAACAACGACCACGAATCAACAATAATTTCACGGTAAAAAAAAAAAAACACACACACAAACACACCAAAATGCATCAAAGCACACGATATCTTCAAATAAAAACACAAAAACACAACAAAACAAACAATATCCTATGACCTCAAAACCTAAAAACTCACACACAGGAGGAGGAGGAGGAGGAGGAGAGGAGAGGAGCTAGGACGAACTGACGAGGCTGGGGGAAGTGAGCGAGCCAGCGAGCGAGCAAGGGAGGGAGACAGACACCCGTATTCAGAAACGCCTTCCATTCTCACTGGGACAATTTTCCAAGGCCACAGAGACAACTAGCGGGGTTTTCAAGACAGTTCCTCCTTTAAATAAACTAAAAATCTTGACAATCTATCACGAAAACCCCAAAAACATTAATAAAACACGAGTCTCTTGAACTGGAGCCTTTGGAAAACAGCGATGGCTAGAGAGCAAAGCGTTTCAGAATACGGGACAGAGTGAGACAGCTCGCGTGAGGTTGATTGGTAGCTCGTTACCCAGTGAGGCCGGTCAGAGGTCAAAAAGAAGTCAAGAAACCACCACCCGCACGAGAATCACTGGGCTGGTCGGTGTGGTTCAGTTGGCAATCACAGCGAGATTTGTTTACCCGCCGCGAAGGGATTGTGACTCACGAGGGAAACACTGAGAGCCGCGGCATCAAAGAACAGGAAAATGAGGCTAATTTTCCCGGCAGGACACGGTTGACGGAGCTGGCGGGAGGGAGTGACGGTCGGGGAGGGAGAGGCTAGGGAGAGGAGAAAGACAGGTGGTGAAGGGAGGGAGAGGGGTTGGAGAGGAGACAGGGAGAGGGAGGTACACGAAGAGAAAGACAGTGAAGGAGAGGTAGAGGGAGAGGGAGAGACGAGAAAGGCATTGGAGAAAGAAAAAGAGAAGGAAGGGATGGAAGAATGAATGAGAGAGAGAGAGAGAGAGAGAGAGAGAGAGAGAGAGAGAGAGAGAGAGAGAGAGAGAGAGATAATGACAGGACGCAAGATAATAGGTAGGTGGCGGAAATTTATGGGAAAAGCATTGGCAGAGAGAGAGAAATAAAGATAGAACACAGTAGAAATACTTTTATGTGTCGGGGTGAAAAGTGAGATAGATTGAGAAAGTGAGAAAGTGAGAGAGTGAGTGAAAATATTCCATCCTGACAGGCGTAAAATTTGTGTATCACGCCCCACACACACACACACACACACACACACACACACACACACACACACACACGTCCATTAGCACAGTCTCTTTTTCTCTAGTGGCCCGTTAAACTTTGAACACTACAGAACTTTAGAAGTGGGAAAAAAAGTAGTAGTAGTAGTAGTAGTAGTAGTAGTAGTAGTAGTAGTAGTAGTAGTAGTAGTATTAGCAGTTGTAGTTGTAGTAGTTGTAATAATAGTAGTAGTAGTAGTAGTAGTAGTAGTAGTAGTAGTAGTAGTAGTAGTAGTAGTAGTAGTAGTAGTAGTAGTAGCAGCATTCTATCATCATCATCATTTTCATTACTCATATTGCCTTCAAATCATCACCATCGCTGTTACTATCACCACCATTATCATTACTCGTGTGTGTGTGTGTGTGTGTGTGTCCGCGTAAATAGCCATCACCATTAACCTGCTTATAATATTCATCACCTTTGCAATCACCGCCACAATTTTCATAGCGGTAGCAAAAGTAATTAACCTGAGCTTCCTTGTTCCAGGTAAGGCTTGCTGGAACGTTGGCAATCCTGCGTGCTGGTGTGGACAGACTGGGAAGGTTGGCAACGCTGCTCGGCTGATGGAAATAAGTGTGAATTCTACGTTGTTATGTTGCCTCCTCCTCTTCCTCTTCCTCCTCTTCTTCTTCTTCTTCTTCCTCCTCTTCTTCTTCTTCTTACTCCTCTTCTATCTCTTCTCCTTCTGTTCCTCCTCTTCTTCCTTTATTTTACGTTGTTTAGTTCCCTCTTCCTCCTCTTCTTCTTCTTCCTCATCTTTTATCTGTTCTTCCTTCTCCTCCTCTTCTTCTTCCTCCTTCATCTTCTCTCTCCCAGTTCCTCCTCCTCCTCCTCCTCCTCCTCTTCGTTTTCCTCGTCTATTTCCTGTCTTATTCTCTCTCTTTCTATCTCACTTTCTCACTTTATCTCCTCCCATCTCTCCCATTTGTTATATGTTTCTTTCCTCCAACCTCCTTCTCCTCCTCCATCTCCTTTTCCTCCATTTTATTTTATTTCCTACCCTTTATATATATTCTCTCTCTCTCTCTCTCTCTCTCTCTCTCTCTCTCTCTCTCATTCTCAGTTTATCTCCTTCCATCTCTCTCATTTATTACTTGGTTCTTTTTCCTTCTCCTCTCCATCTGTCTCCGCTCTCCCTTCTCTTCCTTCCTCTCTTCCCTCGCCTGCACACCACTTGCCTTTCCGCTTTTCCTTGCTCCATAGCCAAGACCATCAACCCTTGCTATCTCAAGGGGAGGGAGGGACAAAAATCGCTACTTATGCTCCACTTAAGACAACACATTTGCACTGCATGTATATTGCAAGGAAGGGTGATGTGAGAAGTTTGACTGTGTGTTATGGGACAGTGATGATGGGAAGGGGTTGGTGTGGGGAGAGTGCTGGTTTGACATGTTTGCTAGTGTGTGTGTGTGTGTGTGTGTGTGTGTGTGTGTGTGTGTGTGTGTGTGTGTGTGTGTGTGTGAAAGGGATTTGTTTCTATATATGTGAATGGAAGGATAAGTTAGTGGTAGAGTTAGTAGCTGTAGTTTTTGAGGTCATGTGTTTAGTGTGCAGGTTGTTCAGCTTAGGACTGGCTAGGTTACGTTAATCTATGCTGTATGGAAGGGATGTGTTTATACGTGAGTGGGAGGATAAATTATTGATATGATAAGGAGGTTTGTGTTAGTAGTTGTGGTTTTTTGAGGTCATGTGTTTAGTGTTGTGCGTTTTGCTTAAGATTGGCTTGGTTAGGTTGATAGACGACATACTCTAAGCTAAACTAATCCTAAGAGAAACACAACACGGAAGAAAGGAAGATGTCAGTGCTCGTGTATAAAAAAAAACTTCACTGGTATATCTCTGTGTGTGTAAAGTCCAGAACACGTGGCACTAGAGGACATACAACACTCCTGCACTGAAAGCCCTGCCTGACCCCTCACCCCTTTCCCTCACCCTTCACCCCCTCACCCTTATCCTCACCTTCACCCTCACCCTCACCCTCACCCCTGACTCCTCACCACTTACCCTTCACTACCCTTTAGCCCTCACTCTCAGCTGGCGTGTGTGGTGAAGGACGCAGCCATTTCAGCGTGATGGCTCGGCTGATGGTGCACTTGGAGGGACAGGCGGAGAGTCACTCAAAGTCTACACTAATGGACACGTAGACACAGCAGATTGGTATGTGTGTGTGTGTGTCCTCCCGTGTGTTAGCCTTTGGGGGCACTTGGAAGGCGACAGGGTGACCTCAGAGGATGGAGCCGCCTACTGTGATGGAAGAGGTCATAAAAAACGGATCGAGACTCACGCGCAACCCGAAAAAAACAAGGAATTGAGTCACGAAACACGTCGGTAAATCTCTTCACTTCACCTTTACTTCCCTCACCTGCCCGAGAGAGGAACCAGGCACCAGCTACCCAGTCTCTCAGCCCCCTTTAGTCCATCTTCAGCACCCGACGGCAGTGTTTTGAAGGCGGGGAATCAAAGCAGGGCAGTTATCTTTACGGGAGAGAGTCACGAGGCGGTGTATCATCACTAGACGGCCTTTCAAAAAACACGGAACACAGGAACTGAGAGACTACCCGCTTCTAGACGCACAAAAGCCGCCAGCATTAGCCACAGTGGTCCCGCGGGAGGTACTGATAGCGGAGCGGGGAGAGAAGGAGAGCAGAAAACCAAGACACAGAGAAGGAAAGTAAGACGTTAAGGAAAGGAAGGTTACGAAGGGAAAAAGAAAGTTACTGGAGGCGAAATGAAGAAGATAAGAGGAAAAAAAAGCAGGAGAAGAAAGGGAAAGAGAATTAGGAAGATTAATGGACGGAACAGGGAAGGAGAGTAAGATGTAAAGGAAAGCAAGGATAGGAAGGGGAAAAAAGACAAAAGAGACGAGGGAAAAGAGAAGAGAGAGAGAGAGAGAGAGAGAGAGAGAGAGAGAGAGAGAGAGAGAGAGAGAGAGAGAGAGAGAGAGAGAGAGAGAGAGAGAGAGAGAGAGAGAGAGAGAGAGAGAGAGAGAGAGAGAGAGAGAGAGAGAGAGAGAGAGAGAGAGAGAGAGAGAGAGAGAGAGAGAGAGAGAGAGAGAGAGAGAGAAAATTTAAATTCCTGTCTTCCTTTTGGTACGACCTTAGAGAGAGAGAGGTCTTTGGAGGAGGAGGAGGAGGAGGAGAGAGAGGAGGAGGAGGAGGAAGAGGAGGAGGAAGAAGAGGAGAAGGAGGAGGAGGAAGAGGAAAAGAAGATAATAATGTTACGAAGGATCCTGTAAAATGCAAGAAAATATGAGAGAAATAAAGGATTAGAGAGAGAGAGAGAGAGAGAGAGAGAGAGAGAGAGAGAGAGAGAGAGAGAGAGAGAGAGAGAGAGAGAGAGAGAGAGAGAGAGAGAGAGAGAGAGAGAGAGAGAGAGAGAGAGAGAGAGAGAGAGAGAGAGAGAGAGAGAGAGAGAATCAGCGAAAGTGAGAGGAGAGCAAGGTAAGGCAGTCAGGCGAAGGAGAGGCAAAGAGGAGACAAACAAAAAGGGAAGAGGAGAAAAAAAAGAGATAAAAACGTGAGAAGAGATATGTAAAGAGAAAGGAGGAGGAGGAGGAGGAGAAAGGAGAGGCAAAAATATGGTGAGAAGAGAAGGAGAGATGACAGGAAGGAGGAGGAGGAGGAGGAGGAGGAGGAGGAGGAGGAGGAGGAGGAGGAGGAGGAGGAGGAGGAGGAGGAGGAGGAGGAGGGGAAAGAGGAGAAAGGCCACGTAATAAGACGAGATAGGAGATGTAAAAATAAGAGGTGAGAATGTAAGAGGAGGAGTGAGGAGGAGGAGGAGGAGGAGGAGGAGGAGGAGGAGGAGGAGGAGGAGGAGGAGGAGGAGGAAGAGGAGGAGGAGGAGGAGGAGCGTGAGAGGAAGAACAGGAGGTAGTAAGAAAAAGGAGAATATAAAGGAGAATATACGAGGATGTGTAAGGAGAGAGAGAGAGAGAGAGAGAGAGAGAGAGAGAGAGAGAGAGAGAGAGAGAGAGAGAGAGAGAGAGAGAGAGAGAGAGAGAAATGGAATGACTATTGGGAAACTAATCAAGTGATTTGTGCTGAGGTCTTGAAGTCGTCTCTCTCTCTCTCTCTCTCTCTCTCTCTCTCTCTCTCTCTCTCTCTCTCTCTCTCTCTCTCTCTATCTCTCTATCTGTCTCTCTCTCTCTCTCTCTCTCTCTCTCTCTCTCTCTCTCTCTCTCTCTCTCTCTCTCTCTCTCTCTCTCTCTCTCTCTCTCTCTCTCTCTCTCTCTCTCTCTCTCTCTCTCTCTCTCTCTCTCTCTGTGTGTGTGTGTGTGTGTGTGTGTGTGTGTGTGTGTCTGAATAACGTGCCAGTACAAATTAATTTCCCAACTACACGTTTTAAAGATTCCATCCAATTTCCTTCCCTCGTTCGTCTCAACTTTCAGAGCGGCGCGATCCAGTGGTGGTGGTGGTGGTGGTGGTGGTGGTGGTGGTGGCGAGTTTCAATCCCTTACCATTCAAAGTTGTATTATAATAGTTAGCTAATAGTTCACTGATAGCTGATAGTCAATAATGGTTAGTATTTTGGACTATTTAGGTGAAAATATTATTATGTGCCACTAATTATTGTAACTAAGGCTAGTATTGAATGTTTAGACGTGTTTTGAGTGGAGAAACACACATGATCTCTGTTTCTCTCTTTCTCTCTCTTTCTATGTCTGTCTGTCTGTCTGTCTGTCTGCTTGTCTGTCTGCCTGTCTGTCTGTCTCTATGTCTGTCTGTCTTTCTCTCTCTCTCTCTCTCTCTCTCTCTCTCTCTCTCTCTCTCTCTCTCTCTCTCTCTCTCTCTCTCTCTCTCTCTCTCTCTCTCTCTCTCTCTCTCTCTCTCTCTCTCTCTCTCTCTCTGTAGCGTCTTCACCCTGCTCTGTTCTTCCTGCCACCAACTCACAACTTTCCTCTCCGCCCTTCCCACTTTTCCAATGCAGAAGTTTACCTAATATCGTCATTGGCTTAACCTTTTTCCAAGTAAAACCTGCCAGAGAGAGAGAGAGAGAGAGAGAGAGAGAGAGAGAGAGAGAGAGAGAGAGAGAGAGAGAGAGAGAGAGAGAGAGAGAGGGAGAGAGAGAGGAGATAGGATAGAGTGAGGATTAAACGAGTGTACATGCTGAATCTCTGTACACTGGAACTAGACACACACACACACACACACACACACACACACACACACACACACGTCCTAAATATTTTCCAGGTGATGGCAGAATAATACTATAGATAAGAATTCAACACAAATATTACTCTCTCTCTCTCTCTCTCTCTCTCTCTCTCTCTCTCTCTACAGTGCGCAAGGTAGCAAGCATTCAAGTCTCTTAAATCTGACGGAGCTTTTAAAATGTTTTTCAATAATTCCCTATGGCTTTATAAAACTCCATTACAGTACCGTAAAGAATATCCGATCCCCACTCTCTCTCTCTCTCTCTCTCTCTCTCTCTCTCTCTATCGCACCGTGGGAATCATAAACACGTTAGATTCGGATTTACAACTCACAATGGGCAAAATCTGATAATTCATGTCGCACCCGCCTCGTTTTCTTTCACTATGTGGCTGAAATGAAAAGGTTGACCCCAGAAATCGTGATGGAAATGTCGGTTACTGGAACGAAGACTGCAGTGCGTGGCGTGGCGGTGGTGTAGTGGATAAGGTGGTGAACGTGGGATCGGGCAGACGTCCATGCGTAGATTCGAATCACACCACGTGCCGCCTTGAAACTTTGTCATTTGTCGAGTGGTTTAATGTTACTTACATGCCACTATGGTACCCAGGTTCTTGGTGGAGGTGAAATTGCCTTAGACTAAAGATGCGCTTGGGTAGTGATATGGACCTTAATATGGTACCGGTATAAGTAAAATTGCCTGCGACGTTAATGGGTGGAAGCTGGACTGGGATTCCTCAAATACTCTTCAAGTACAATCTACAAGCACTACAGGTGATGATGTATAAGAAGATAAAGGGAATGGTTAACTCTTTACTTATCTGTGTAGTGTTTTAAATGTGAGAGGTGAATATTCTCTCTTTTCCATATATTTCTTTAATTTTTGCTTGTTTATGTATTGTTCTAAAATGTGAGAGGTGATTACTCCATTTGGTTTTCTCATATTTGTTTAAAGTTCTGTTGCTTTTACCGTTTTTATACGAACACATAAACTTTAAATGTCAAAGAGACTTACAAATATATAATACATCGAAGCAGTGTCGCGGGAATAAAAGCAAAATCATCATTGCTATTATTATTATTACCATTTTTTTTCCCCACTGCTTTTAATAATATTTCAAGGTAACATTTTTCATACATAAACATTAATACATTACATAAAAACATTACACACAAAACAAAAGCGATGCAAAAACTGAATATTATACCCCACAATCCCAGAGCGAACCACAAAAAGGCACAAATGGCATTATTAATACTATTACATTTTCACGAAAGGAATGCTACATGTGTCTGGGAGAACCAATAACATTAAAGCTGCAATGAGCCACACACAGAAGCCCTTACAGTGAGTACCGGCGACCATCTGTTTGTTTGGGTAGAAAGCATAGCAGTGGAGAGGCAGGAGAGGGAGCTATTAACACTCTGAATACTGAAAGGTAGAAGTGGGAGCTATGAACACCCTGGACCCGTATTCAGAAACGCTTTGCTCCTCACACCACAGCAATCTTCAGAGGTCACAGAGATGATTTGCCTGGTTTTCAAGACTGATTCATCTGTTAATAATGTGGAAATGGTGTTAACTTGGCAATAAAACCGTGAAGACACCCTTAAAATCCCGGGTAACTTAAACTGCAGACTTTTGAAATAATGGAGGTGCGGCGCAAGAGTGTTCCAGAAAACAGTCTCTGGATACCAAAAGGTAGGAGTGGTAGCTATTAACACCCTGGATACTAAAACCTCTTATTTTTGTTCTATCCCGGATACTTTCAAGCCAGAAGCAGCTCATGGCAAGAGATTACGCAGGCGAGAAAAGCAGGAGTGTAGGCGGATAGAAGGAATGAGAGGCAACTACTGAGAACTTGCATACTAAACGCCCACACTCTACTTCTCTCCCGGATACGTTTTGCCCACACGCAGCTCATGACGAGACTGTGCAGATGAGAAAATAACTGACTGCAGCCTGGGAAAATAGTACATACGAGGCCGGAATGGGAAATAGCTACTGAGAACCTGCATGCTAAACTAAAGATATACGTTTTGCACACACGCTCCTCATGGCGAGAGATTAAGGCTCGTATTCTCAATCCCTTCTATGCTTCACCTCCACTATTTCAAAAGGCTTTATTTAAGTTTACACGCGTTTTCAAGGTGTTATTACGGTTTTAGGGGCAGAATGACAAGCTCTCTACATTATGAACTGTAGAAACTCTCTTGAAAACCTCGCTAATCATCTCTGTGGCCTTGGAAAAGAGTCGTGGTGAGAGAGCAAAGCGTTTCTGAATACGGCCCTTGAGACTGTGTAGGCAAGTAAATGAGAGCTTTAGACGGACAGAATAGTACAGATAAGGCAGACTTGGAAAACAGCAACTGAGAACATGCATACTAAACATTCAGATTCCAGTTTTATCACGAATACATTTTAGAGACACTCAGCTTACGACGGAAGACTGAGAGACTGAGAGGCAGTGTACGGCAGCAAGGAAGGAATGTAAAGCGCACACAACAAAGAGAAAGACGCGAGTGTGTTCGGTACAAGAGGGGCTAACACCGCAGGACGCTTCACCAGCTCGCCAAGACACGGCTGTAAACCAGGGAACATAAAAAGGGAATCTTAAAGGAACGACCGCCGCCACTTTTTCCACCGCCAAGCAACAGTCTTGTCTAGTCTTGCCTTTCTATGTTACCCTCAGCTGTATAAAGAACAGACAAATAGATACATTTACTTTACTGTACATAGTTAACCCCTTCAGTGCCATGGTGTGTTTACATATTCCTTTTGCTTACAATTTGGGGATTTTATACAGCTTCAGAAACTCAAGTGGGGGATTAAAACAGTGAAGACTCTGACCATAAATCTCTTAAAAGCCAGATTATATTATTTCTCTCATTCTCTATTTCTATCGTCTCTTGATATATTTACATACACATCTGTCTACTTATCTATATACAAATTTATTGACTTATCTATCTACCTACCTATCCATCTACAGAAAATCATGCAGGGGATTAAAATAGCGAAGATTCTGACCTTAACTCTCCTGGCTTCCATAAACCCATACTAATGTATATAAAATTGTCTAATCACACCCAAAACTCATGGTAAAAAATGCCTCCCACTACGGAATAGGTTAAATACACATAGTTTCTCTTTCACTCTAAATATATGATATCACCCATTCTTGTTTGCATGATCAAATACATGTACAATAAATTAAAATATAAGTAACCGTAACCTTTTTTTTTTCTGAGATAGATAGACTGACTTCCCTTTTAATTGGTTCAAGTTATGTGGATGATGAATACAGACACTCCCATTCTTGTATACATTAGCAAATTATGTATGGAGAAAAGGGAATCATTTTTTTTTCTGAAATAGATACACTGACTTCCATTCATATATAGTCAAATACACATAGTTTTCCTTTTAGTCAGTCCAAGTCACATGGGTGGTAGACATATACAGACACACCCATTCTTGTATATATGTATGGATAAAATACAAATATAAGCTATAACAGTTCTTTCTCTTCAGTTAGCCCGGCCGTAAAACAGAGACCAGATAGATAGATAGATAGATAGATAGATAGGTAGATAGATGCTTATTGTCTACATTAATCTAAGTACGTATTTAGATAAGAACCAATATAGACAATTGTAATTTCTTGAAGACCATAAATTCTCTCTCTCTATTTTTTTACATTTTTCTAACCAACATGGCGACGCTTAATGAACCAGGCGAGGGAAAAAATACCATGAGTGAAGGACGCAACAGTTTAATTAAGAATCTGCGTCTGAAATTTAGGTGAAAATGCGCAAAAATTAAGGAGTTTTGAGTGCGGTTCTCGTCATTCTTCTGGACCCCAAATCTGAGTCCCACAGTTTTCATATATTGTGTCTCGCTCATTCTGTCTCTCCCTTTCCCTCCCTCTCTTCCTCTCTCTCCCTCTCTGTCCCTCCAAGTTCATCTCCCATAGTGATTCTTAAAGGTTTGTCTTTCCAAGTATATTCATCATAGTGTCTTTTTATTCGCATTTATCAAAGTTTTTATTTATTCGGCCTTGAATTATCTCTCTTACTGTTCTTCCTCGCCTTATCGACACGTGGATTTGTTCTTAGTTCGAGCTGAAGTTATTTATTTGTATTTGTAATCATTGTTTGGTTGTCTTGTAATAAAATGTTCTGATGATTTTGATTTATGATGAGAGAGAGAGAGAGAGAGAGAGAGAGAGAGAGAGAGAGAGAGAGAGAGAGAGAGAGAGAGAGAGAGAGAGAGAGAGAGAGAGAGAGAGAGAGAGAGAGAGAGAGAGAGAGAGAGAGAGAGAGAGAGAGAGAGAGAGAGAGAGAGAGAGAGAGAGAGAGAGAGAGAGAGAGAGAGAGAGAGAGAGAGAGAGAGAGAGAGAGAGAGAGAGAGAGAGAGAGAGAGAGAGAGAGAGAGAGAGAGAGAGAGAGAGAGAGAGAGAGAGAGAGAGAGAGAGAGAGAGAGAGAGAGAGAGAGAGAGAGAGAGAGAGAGAGAGAGAGGCTTTAACCAGGCAGTGAGTCAGGAGGTGGTGAGTCAGTGGCACAGAGGAAGGTCCCATCGGTCGGCGCCCTTCCCTTCAAGTCAGTAATATCACACAAGGACCACCAGGACACACGCCACATGCCTGCACCACGCCTCACTGAACCCCTCTCGGCTTCTAACCACTCTTTTCATCTCATCTACGTCCCCCTTAGACAGCTTACAGTGGCAAAATAACACAAAAGATACGGGGAATTTAGAACTTTTTATGGAAGAGGGTAAGCTGGCTAAGGGTAACAGAAAATATAGAAAAAGAAGGCCCACTTGATTGCCCGTT
Source organism: Portunus trituberculatus (assembly GCF_017591435.1). Lineage (NCBI taxonomy): Eukaryota > Metazoa > Arthropoda > Malacostraca > Decapoda > Portunidae > Portunus > Portunus trituberculatus. The sequence continues at coordinate 21,028,330 of NC_059293.1, read as the reverse complement.
CTGTAAAAGATTAGTAGAGTTAGCCAAAAGTTTGGAAAATGTCTAAAAATTTCCCTCAAGATGTCAAGTCGTAGGAAGGTGGAAATACAGAAGCAGGCAGGGAGTTTCAGAGTGTAGCAGAGAAACGCATGAATGATTGAGAGTACTGCTAATCGTGTGCTTTGAATCTTACAATCCTACAAAGAGTGATATTTAGACTGAAAATATACACACAGACAGACAAAGAGATAAAAAGTTATATGTAAACTCAATTACACACACAAAAAACACACAGAAAGCTACAAAATATACAAATTCAAGTAGGCAGAAAAAAACACTCACATCGCTACAACACACATCACCTTAAAACCCTTATAATATACATAGAAACAACCACAACTTATACATACATCACCATAATCCGTAGCGTGCCACCAATGTCAAAACCCGCGCGCACCATCATCGCTAAACGTAATTGGGCGTAAAACATTTCATTCCACCCATAAATCAGACGCTACATAAATCAATTACTGCTGGTGGGGTAGAGGGAGGAGGAAAGGAGGACAGGAAGGGGGAGAGGAAGCAGGGAACAGTAGCAAAGGATGGTAGTAGGACGAATCAAGGCTGTGAGGTAAAACAAAGAGAGTACAAACGGAATACAAACGAAAGCCAAACAGCAACAGACCTTTTCGTCCTTTCAAGGCTGTTTGGTAACCACTTTAAACTAGGTACAGGGAAGAGAGACAGGAGAGTACAGGAGAAGACTGGAAAGGAGGCGAAGGAAAGGATAGACTAAGTAGAGTAGAAGGAACAAAACGTGGGGAGAATAACGGTAAAGAGAACTGTAATAAATCAACGAAGAGTAGAGAGAAGAGGAGAGAGGGTAAGACAGGGGAGGGAGGGTATATAAGTACTCGTAGAATGAAGACGAAAAAATGAAGAAAAATGGGAAAGGATGATAGATGGATAGTAAAAGGTAGCAGAGAGTAGAGAAGTAAGGTTAGAGAATAGGAACTTTGTACAGGGGATGAATCAACGCAGTAAAAGACAATAACAACAGGGAACCGAATAGAAGTGGACAGGATAGGTATAGTGAATAGGGAAGGAGTAGAACAAATGGACCAGAGGGCAGCGGAATGGGACAGGAAGGAAGTGTAGGGGGCAGGACAAAGGCTTAACGGTGCAGCATAGCAAGGGACCAACACATCACACAGTTAGCAACACGAGTAAGGCCAATAACTCACAGCTTTCCCCTCTGACTCCTGTAACTAGTGCCGCTTGACTGAATCAGGGCCGCGACAACTTGAGTGAGTGACAGGGCAGAAGTTAAGACCAGCTACTGCTTTGTCATTCTCTCGTGTCTTGGAATTTTTAGGTGTGGTATGATTGATTGACTTTTTAGAGCACTGCATGACACTTTTGCATGTTTTGTTATGGAGTTAAAGGCTCATGAAATTTGTGTAGGATTTATAAGAGAGTGTTCTCTCTCTCTCTCTCTCTCTCTCTCTGCAATACTAGTACGTACAGCCCCCCTCTGCAAATCCAACACAGGCAAATACAAGTCAATCGTCATGCAAGTCACAGTCTCCATCTGTCCCCGCGTCGCCAATATTCCTCCCCCTCTGTCCTCACGATTGCCAGCCAGTGCAAACAAAACGCGACTCTCTTACCATGTGGCGGGGCAGTGTCACTTTTGGACGTATGGTGAAGTGAATGTCAGGGTGAAAGAACAGAGATGTGTGATTTGTGAAGGTTTGATGGGAGATTCTGACACTTGATGACTTCTAATGAGACGTAGTTGAATTTTGTAGGTATTATCTCTATTTTTTCTTTATTTGGGCAGTTTCCTTCTTTCCTTGGACATTTTTCTTCTTTTTTTGGGCATTTTTCATTTTTTTGGGCATTTTCTTCCTTCTTTTGTCATTTTTCTTCTTTCTTTTGGACATTTTCTTCCTTCTTTGGACATTTACTTCCTTCTTTTGGCATTTTTCTTCTTTCTTTGGGCATTTTCCTTCTTTCTTTGGGCCCTTTATGACTTGTAATGTGACACAGTTGAATTTTGCAAGTACTGTCTCTTTTCTTCCTTTCTTGGACGCGTTGCAAAATAAATGTAGGGTTGAAAGAACAAAGATGCGTTATTTTTAAGGCTTCCAGGGTGATTCTAACATTTTCTGACTTCAAATGTTGAGTTCTGTAAATACTGTAAGCTAAATAATTGTTCTCTTGTCTCTTTCTTCTTTCTTTCGACGGGAAGTGAAGTGAATTTTGGGTTAAAGAATTGAGAAGAATCATTTGCTAAGTTTTCGAGGCTGATTCTAACACTTTCTGACTTTTAATTAGCTTTTAATGAGACACAATGTAAGTACTGGAAGCCAAATAATTGTTCTCATGTCTCTTTCCTCCCTTTTTTTGGACGTGTAGTGAAGTGAATGTGGCCTTAAAAGAACAGATATGCGTCATTTGTTAAGGTTTCCAGGCTGATTCTAACACTTTTTTACTTCTAATGAGGAACAATTTTGAAGTATTTAATAGTATAAGGAAAATAATAGTTCTTGTGTCTCTTTTGTTCCTTCTAACGTCAAGTATCGAGTTTAAATGGCCTTGTTGAAATCCACGAGTTAGTGAAACGCGGATTTATATTTCCGTAGAGATTTTACGCTTAGTGATCAAAACACGCCAATACTTTCAACCCACCAACACTGAAGTCACACAACACCAATGAATTCGAAAGAAGATCTCCCCCTTAAGTGAAATCCAGGCTGGTTTATCCCTAGTCTTCTATTCGTATGTAAACTCGCATTAGGAGGTCATATCTTACCACTGAATTCTACAAGACCCCATAAAGTGAAATCCGGGCTCTCGTCTCCCTTAACATATATTCAGGTGCAAATTGGCTCAGGACTAATGCTGCTTTTTCCTTCTCCAATCCTCCAGCGCGTGTTGACATTCCGTGCATAACATAAATCCGTGGCCGTGTTGCCGCTTGACAGACGCCGTGATCAGTATGCAAGTCCTCGACGGCGCCTCTGTCAATAGTGCGCAAACCTGATGCCGCCCCCACTTACGCGCTGATGGAGACAGACAGATAGATAGATGGATAGACTGACAGATAGAGAGAGGGTATGTGTGTGTGTGTGTGTGTGTGTGTGTGTGTGTGTGTGTGTGTGTGTGTGTGTGTGTGTGTGTGTGTGTGACAACAAAAAGGAGAGATAAATAAAAGATAAACGAAAGACATGGATAGATGGATAACTGATAGAGAGAAGAGAGGTGGAGATAACACAGGGATAAGATAGATGGGAAGAGATAGATAGATAGATAGATAGATAGATAGATAGATAGATGGATGGATTGATAAATAAATAAATAAATAAATAAATATATAATATATATATATATATATATATATATATATATATATATATATATATATATATATATATATATATATATATATATATATATAGAGAGAGAGAGAGAGAGAGAGAGAGAGAGAGAGAGAGAGAGAGAGAGAGAGAGAGAGAGAGAGAGAGAGAGAGAGAGAGAGAGAGAGAGAGAGAGAGAGAGAGAGAGAGAGAGAGAGAGAGAGAGAGAGAGAGAGAGAGAGAGAGAGAGAGAGAGAGAGAGAGAGAGAGAGAGAGAGAGAGAGAGAGAGAGAGAGAGAGAGAGAGAGAGAGAGAGAGAGAGAGAGAGAGAGAGAGAGAGAGAGAGAGAGAGAGAGAGAGAGAGAGAGAGAGAGAGAGAGAGAGAGAGAGAGAAGAGAGAGAGAGAGAGAGAGAACCAAAATAAGACGAAGACGAGATAACAAAAAAAAAGAAAAAAAGAAAGATATAGACGACAACAAAGAAGAAGAAAGAACCAAAATAAGAAGAGAGACAAAAAAAAAAAAAAAAAAAGAAAGATTCCAAGAGAGAGATGAACAGAAACAAAGAAATTCCAAAACAAGTATAGCGAGAGATAGCGAGAGATAGATGACCAGGAGGGAAGATAAACAGAAAGAGATGGAATTACTGTCGCTGGTGTGTTGTGCCCGCAGCCTCATCCCCTTGAAGTAGGAGGGACGGGACGGGGAAGCTACATCACGACCCATGCATAACGTCCCTTCCACCGTGTCTCTTCTACCTGCAGCGGGGATTGGATGTTCCGCTCTCTCTCTCTCTCTGTCTACCTCTCCTTGTCTTTCTCTTGCCTCAACTCTCTTTCTTCTTTCCTCTCTCATTATTTTACTTTGTGTTTTGTGATCTGTAGGTTAAAATTGTGCTTGTGTTGATGAGTTGATGTTGTTTGTGTTGTTTTGATCCTGTTTGTTGTTTTTTGTGTTGTGTTGTGTGTTGGTGTGTTTTAGTTATTGTTTTCTTTTCTTTCTCTTATGTTTTTCTCTGTCTCTTTGTCTCTCTCTCTCTCTCTCTCTCTCTCTCTCTCTCTCTCTCTCTCTCTCTCTCTCTCTCTCTCTCTCTCTCTCTCTCTCTCTCTCTCTCTCTCTCTCTCTCTCTCTCTCTCTCTCTCTCTCTCTCTCTCTCTCTCTCTCTCTCTCTCTCTCTCTCTCTCTCTCGCTCCCCCTCTCTCTCTGGACGTCATCTGATAAATTAAAAATGTGAAATTAATTAACTTCTTTTTTTCTCGTCAACAGAAGCAAAATCTAAGTATATTTTTGCTTCATCATTTGTGAGCACCTGAGCACACACACACACACACACACACACACACACACACACACACACACACACACACACACACACACACACACACACACACACACACACACAACACCTTTACAACAACTTTACAGCACCACAACTAACAAGAGCAGAGGTGATGAGTGTCGTAAGCTTTCCCGGGTGTTGCAGAGGAAACTTATGAACTCCTATAGACAACCACGTAATCTTGAAACTTATGGGGGTTCCTCGCACGCTCTCATTTCCATAGATAGCCACGGGAAATGGGAATATACACGCATGCAAGCTTCCCCTCTGTAACGCTCTCGGGGTTTGTAAAGCACTGTATTTCTAGACTCATAGGAAAGATTTGTGTTATCATGGGTTTGTTTTTTGGGTGCAATGGCGAGAGGGTCTTTTTGAGCTATCATTTGAGTCATGAGAGCGCTCGTAATAACCACAGTGACTTCCATTTTTACCACGAGTTTTGATATGATTAGACGATTTTATTTGCATTTTGAAGGGTCTATGGAAGTCACAAGATTAATGGCCAGAATCTTTACTATCTTAATCCCCCAGATGAGTAACTAAAGCTGTATGAAATCACCAAATAGTATAGAGAATGAATATGGAATCATGGAACTTTGTGAGAATATAGACATTGTTATCTTGCATGCACTGATTCACACGTAGAGTCTGAATGTGTATGTATACGTTACCAGTCGTTCAGTTTGTATATATGAACTCACAAACACACTTATCCACTCACGTAAACTTGTACTAACACACATGAGTGAAATTTATGTACGCATATTCAAGCACCCACACCTATACCCACCCACGTAAACATACACTATAGTCTGTTTACTCTAAAGTGGCTCCTGGGTCTCGATCTAAGTGGTGTCCCGGGAAATGCGTGGCTGTCAGATCTTGAGGAAAGCCGTAGTCTATCCTTGCCATATGCGTGCCGATTAACAGAAAACAAGTATTATTCACTTAACTCCTTCAGAACTGGGACGCATTTTTTTACCTTGAGTTTTGGGGTGTGATTAGACGATTTTATTTACATTAAGAAGGGTTTATGGAGGTCAGAAGATTAATGGCCTGAGTCTTTACTATTTTAACCTCCACATAAGTTTCTGAAGCTGCATAAAATCGCCAAATAGTAACCAGAATGAATACGAAAACGCGTCATGGTACTGAAAAGGTTAAAATCAACTGTATACTGAAAAACCTGGAATATATTTTGAACCCATGAGGCAATTTGGAGTAGACAAACTATATTACCCATAACGAAATTTGTACACCCTATATCAAACCACACAAACACCCAACCACGTAAACCTCAATACACACGAGCACATTCACACATTCACATTTCCCGCACGCACCACCCTTCCCTTCCTCCTGGCGGGTCGCGGGTCGTATAGCGTGATACAGGACTCGCCTCACCTCCGCGGTCTGACGTGGAAAACACCTTCGTGCGACGCCACACGATAATCTAGTCACAGGGCACCGCATGACCTCCAGCCTGACTTGTGAACGAGGGAGGGAGTGGAGAAGAGAGGGAGAGATTGAGAGGAATAACAAAATAGGGAAGATGTTGATGGAGAGAGGATGGGAGTGAGGCAGAGGAGGAGAGAGGAAAAAGGGTGATACTGACAGGAATGGAAGGAGAAAAAGAAGGAGGGAAGGGAGAAAAGAGGTAGATAAGATATAACGATAGAGGAGAAAAAGGGAAGGAGAGATGGAAGAAAGAAGAAAGAGAGAGATAGAAAGGAAATGGGAATAACAGAAGGAACGAAAGGCAGGAACGAGGTAAGAGAGAAAGAATAAGGAATAAGAGTGATAAGATAAACGAAGATAAGAAGAAAAGAAATAAGGGAGAATAAAATTAACAAGAAAAAGAACAGAAAGAAGAACACCACCAAGACCACCACCACCACCAACACCACCGCCACCATCACCACCAACAAACACGTTACAAGTCGAGATGTGTAAACCACCACTCTGATAAGCTTTCCCCTCGTGGCCTACATTCCTTGTGGCCATTGCTCTTCTCGTCTATCAGAGTTATCGTTAGAGCTAGCAGGAGGAGGAGGAGGAGGAGGAGGAGGAGGAGGAGGAGGAGGAGGAGGAGGTAATAGAGTAGGAATGGCGTTTCATTATCTTGTACTCTATATATAAATTAAGTATCATATGGTAGTGGTAGAACTGAGCGTCATACTACTACTACTACTACTATTACTACTACTACTACTGCTACTACTACTACTACTACTACTACTACTACTACTACTACTACTACTACTACAACTACTACTGCTACTACTTTCTTTGTACTCGAAAACTTTGATTTTATTTATTTACAGCCCTATTTGTGTTTCCCCGAGTGTTTCCCCCCTCTTGGTAAGCAGTGATGTATTTCCCCTTGGATGTTTTCCCCTCTCTGATATCTCCACCGTGACAGATTTCCCCTCTAAACATATTACTGGTTAAACATTTCCCCCATCTTGTGGATTTTTTCCCCTTGTGTGTGTTTGTGTTTCATTTAGTAGTAGGAGTAGGAGTAGGAGTAGGAGTAGTGGTAGTGGTAGTGGTGGTGGTAGTAGTAGTAGTAGTGTAGTAGTAGTAGTAGTAGTAGTAGTAGTAGTAGTAGTACTAGTAACTTATTAATGCTATCATTTACCATTACTCTTACTATCATCATGATTTTCACCATTACTCCACCATCACTGTCATCTCACCATCACAATCACCACTATCACCACAACCACAACTCATCACCACCATGACTATCACCACCTTCACAATCACCACTACCACCACAATCACAATTCATCCTATCACCACCATGACTATCACCACCATCACAATCACCACTACCACCACAATCACAACTCATCACCACCATGACTATCACCACCACCACAATCACCACTACCACCAGAATCACAATTCATCCTATCACCACCATGACTATCACCACCACCACAATCACCACTACCACCACAACCACAACTCATACTATCACCACCATCACTATCACCACCTCACTGTCATCACCATCACATCAACATCACATCTCTCATGCTATCATCACCACCATCACATCACCCCACTAGAAAAACCAATACCATCACAATCCCCAACATCAGAATCACCACCACTATCACATCACTCCACCACCACCACCACCACCACCACCATCATCTGAATACCTTGCAAAACCTCATCGTGAATTTCCAGATCGTGACAATTTTTCTCATTCAACGGACATATAATTAACTCATTACAGCCTCGTTCACCTCAAAAAAATTGGACAATATTACTCGAATATATAATTACACAGCTATCACGCTATTGCTGATGATGGGAGGTAGGGAGGAGGAGGAGGAGGAGGAGGAGGAGGAGGAGGATGAGGAGGAGGAGGATAGACTAGTGAAAATACATATTAATTCTTCCGTGTGTGTGTGTGTGTGTGTGTGTGTGTGTGTGTGTGTGTGTGTTAGTCTGTCAGCCAGCCCCTTCGTTCCAGATTTGGTAATTAATTAAGGCTTTCTCTCTCTCTCTCTCTCTCTCTCTCTCTCTCTCTCTCTGGAAGGTCATTGGTCTACTAATGGACATAGAATATAACACATGTCACGAGAGAGAGAGAGAGAGAGAGAGAGAGAGAGAGAGAGAGAGAGAGAGAGAGAGAGAGAGAGAGAGAGAGAGAGAGAGAGAGAGAGAGAGAGAGAGAGAGAGAGAGAGAGAGAGAGAGAGAGAGAATGGGTGAATGAGTGAGTGTGTGTGTGTGTGTGTGTGTGTGTGTGTGTGTGTGTGTGTGTGTGTGTGTGTGTGTGTGTGTGTGTGTGTGTGTTATCTGCATTATCTCCTATTCACGACAATCTGGAGGATAAACAGATAATAAAAAAAAACTTGAAATGCACACACACACACACACACACACACACACACACACACACACACACACACACACACACACACACAAAAGAGCACACCCACCCACTCTCTTACTTTCCATTCAAAAATACTCTCTGCCTTCATAACATAAGACAAGGACACTTCTATTTCAACCATGGACGGGTAGAGGAGTAACCTAATCCTTTACTTTTAACTAGCTCCGTTACTCTTACTTGATATTTCACCACAATTTTCCTTATTTCTTTCCTTTTTTATCGCAAACCTTTACTTTCAACTAGCTTCGTTAATATTACCTGGATCTTTCTTCTCAATGTTCCTTATTTCCTTCCCTTTTTTATCGCAATCCTTTACTTTTATAATAATTTCGTTACTATTACTTGATCTTTCACCACAATCTTTCCTTATTTCTCTTCCTTTTCATCTTTGTCACTTTCCTTCGTTCTTCATGTTATCAGTCCTCGCTTTCCTTGAAACTGCCATGTTAGAGAAGCAGAGGCGAAGATAAGGCACCATTCAACCTCGTTCCGTTACTAATACTTAATCTTTTCCTTAATTTTCCTTGGTTTTCCTTCTTTTCATTACTTTCCTTCGTTCTTCCTATTATCCTTGCTTCCCTTGACACTGCCATGTTAGAGAAGCAGAGGTGAGGCAAAGCACCACCAATCCCTCAGTTTGGATGATGGCTGTGTCTCGCCTCACACTCAGCAATACCAAGGTTGTGCTATACTCGAGTGGCGTCTGTGAAGGCCAGCTGAGAGTGTACTTGAAATTTTGATCAATGAAGGTATCGACTCTGCTCGCTTTCTGTGACGCTAAAATGCAACGTGACTAACTATTTTTGAAGCATATGAGCATAGTAACATAAGAAAAGGTTCTGAAATGCAGCACGTTACTCCAGTTTGAAGTATACTGTTTCAAGACATTTATCCCTTTCTTTTGTCTGTCTCTGTTGACCTGTAAGGGGACTGGCATTTAAGTGGGTCTTTTTCAAAATTTTTCTCGCCCCTGGTCAGTTTTTTCTCTTATATGAAAAATAACATAAGGGAAGGCAGCGAAATCCAAAGAACCACACTATTTTGCAGCCGACGAATATAACAACTGGCATTTATGTGGTTTTTTTTCTATTTTTTGTCGCCCCTCGTCAGTTTTCCCTCTTACATCAAAAGAATAACATAAGAGAGGTA
>NC_059293.1:20928588-21013588 GCF_017591435.1 Portunus trituberculatus | reverse complement strand
TATGTTATTTTCTTACGCTTCAATATAATAGATAGAGATAGAAGGATTGGTCTCTCTCTCTCTCTCTCTCTCTCTCTCTCTCTCTCTGTGTGTGTGTGTGTGTGTGTGTGTGTGTGTGTGTGTGTGCGTGTGTGTGCATGCGTGTGTTTCCATACAAGCTCTTAACTCACAAACTGATACATTGTTTAATTACATGCTAATCAGCCTTTCCCTCACAGCCCTAGAGTCACTGTTTTAACTCGCTGCTAATCAATCTTTTCCTCGCTGGCCCTCAATTCACTGCCTCATTCATTAATTTGCTACTAATTGGATCTTCCCCTCACATCCCTTAACGCTCCCACGCAAACACTCCTCTACTACTGATTAAGATTTTCCTTGCTGTCACTTGGCTCTCCGTTAGAATAGTCTTGTGCTGTGGAATATACGAGGGTGAGAGATCAAGGGAAGCTGCAACAAGCCATTCAGATCTTTTAGTGGTAGTTCCTGTGTGAAATTTGTCTTCTTATTCCCATCTCTTGTGTGTATTCAATAATTTTTCTCTTTTCCTGCCATTTTTCATTTGATTATTGGCCACTCACTCATTTTTTCTTGTTCTTTACTCATTTTCTCTCTCTATACTGGCTAGAAAATGATCAATCTATTCTTTTAACTTTCCTTTCCTTTTATTTTCTTATCTATAAAGACTCTATTCCTTATACCGTTTTCAAGTTTTAAGCCCTTCAGTACTATGACGCGTTTCCTTATTCATTCTGTTTACTATTTCGTGATTTTATACTTCTTCAGAAACTTATGTGGGGGTTAAAATAGTGAAAACTCTGGCCATTAATCTTCTGATCTGCATAGACCCTTGCTAATCTCAATAAAATGGTCTTATCGTACACAAATCTCAATGTAAAAATGTATCTCAATACTGAAGAGTTTAAAAAGCTTCATATTGAGAAAAACAGAAACTTATGTGGGGGAATTAAAATAGTGAAGACTCTAGCCATTAACCCTCGGCATAGACCCTTCCTAATGTCAATAAAATGGCATTATCACACACAAACCTTAAGACAAAAAATGCATCCCAGTACTGAAGGCATTTAAAAGCTACATTCTCACAAAGAACACGAACACCACCACCACCAACAACAACAACACAAACACCACCAAACAAATCGAACTCACCCTTCACCCACCACCACCACCCACCAACCACCAGCCATCCACTACAAGTATATACACGTCTCCAACTTTCCAGGAAGGTCACGAGTAAGGGAACGAACAAGTCTGGCAAACGTGGGACTGGAAGCTCAAGCACTCCCTGGAAACTGGAGCGCCTTCCTGGAACAACGGAGACGAAGGTGATGTGAAGATACGATTGGTCGAATAAGTTCAGATCGCTTACAGAAACTGTGTGAGCTTCTGCGGAGGAGTTGGAGGAGGAGGATGTGGAGGGGATATGGGGATGCGTTGGTGGAGGGAGGGCAAAGGAGGAGGATTAAGAGGATGGACTAAAAGAAGAAGAAGAAGAAGAAGAAGAAGAAGAAGAAGAAGAAGAAGAAGAGCTTGATTGATTTATTGTCCTGGCTCCGAAGAGAAGAATGTACAGGATGATTTGGAGGAGGAGGAGAAGAGGAGGAGGAGAAGAGGAGGAGGAGGAGGAGGAGGAGAAGGAGGAGGAGGAGGAGGAGGAGGAGGAGGAGGAGGAAGAGAGGAGAGGGAGGAGAAAGAGGACAAGAAGAGGGAGAAGAAGAAAAAGAAAGATTACACAGAATCACAAAGGACACTCAACATGGCCGTCTGGGAAGAGAAGGAAAAATAAAACAGAAGAAGATGAAGAAAAAAGAAAAATGAAAAGAAAAGAAGGAAGAAGAAACGAACCAAGAATAAAAAGGCAACAATAAAAACAAGACACAAGACAATACTTTCAAATGTGCAGGGAAAAGAAGACAAGTTATAAGGAAGCCAAGGAGACAGGGATAGTGAAACAGTGACAACACCCATAGACAGTCAGAAGTCACGGCTCATTAGTCTGTTGGGGCCGAGTGTGCGATGGTAACCGTGTGTAGCGTGTGTGTCACTGTCAATATGTGGATGTTACGGCAGCTGGAAGAGGAAGAGAAGGAGGAGGAAAGAGAAAAGGGGCTAGGGAGGAAGGAGTAAGTGTAACGCCAGCAATATCACCAGGAGGAAGCGACACACGTCATTCTGTCTATCAATAATCACATGTTATTGGCAGAAGTTGGTGCGCGCTGTGTGTGGCTTTGCTTCCCAACCTTGTCCCGCTGTGATAACTAATAAGGCTCGTATTCTGAAACGCTCTGCTCTCTCATCTCGACTATTTTCCATGGTTACACAATGACATGCCGGTTTCTAAGGGTGTTTCTCCAGTGAATTGTGTAGCAACCTTGTTCATTTGTCACTGGAGCTATAAAAACACCCTTGAAAAACTTGTGTCACTTAAACAGGAACCTTTTCAAATGGTGGAGATGCGGCGCTGGAGTGTTTGTGAATCATAACCACTTCAGTTCTGGGACACATTTACCTTGAGATATGCGTAGATTAGACCATTATCTTGACATTAGGAAGGGTCTATAGAGGTCAGAAGATTAATGGCCAGAGTTTTCACTATTCTAATCCCCACATAAGTTCCTGAATCTGTATAAAATCACCAAATAGTAAGCAGAATGAATATGGAAACTGAAGGGGTTAAGACACACCGCCGGCCGTCACTCCCTCCCAAGCCCAGCCACGCAGCATCGCCACGAGTCTGCCTCTGCATCACTCCCACAGCCAAGGCAGACCAGGTGCGCCACACGCCAACACAGAGAGGGACTTGTTTGTTAATTACGTGTCACTCACGGTCATGGGAAAGGTAAGACAGGTGGGAGATAACAGGCCTTCTTTCGTATCTTTAATTATCTGCGAGGAGGGAAAAACACCGCACATCACCTGGCTGTTTTGATTGTTTGATAAGGCAGGGCGGAGCACACACGCCTTGGGGAACCTCTACATGTGCGAGGGACGGTGGAGAGAGGGAGAAAAAGCCAGATAAAAACTATATAAAAAGGTATTCGTACTATAAAATATGAAGAACACAGCTGAATATAAGAAGAAAACCGAGAGATAGGACACTAGAAAGACGGCAAAAGAAATAAAGAAAACATAGATACGAAGAAATTCAATACATACGTCACAGGAAACCAAAAGAAACAGAGAGTAAAGTTTAACACAAAAGCACAAACAACCGCGTGAAGACACAAACAAAAAGGTGAAGATAACAAGGAACGAAGGACGAAGGCAACAAAAGGGTAAACAAAAGATTAAAGGAAGAAGAACATGAGGCCAGGACCGCATGGAAACTTGGGAGAGGAAAGGAGGTGAAGGTGACAAGGAATGAAGGAGTGAGGAGGGGAACAGGGAAGGAAAACAATGATGAAGGATGAGGATAAACGAGTGGGGGAAGGAAAGAGGTGAAGGATACGATAATGAGGAGAGAAACAGGGAAGGAAAACAGTGATAAAGGAGAGAAGGATGAAGAGGAAAAACAAGAGGGAGAAAGATGGAGAAGAGAAACAGACACAGAGAGACAATAGATGAGAGAGAGAGAGAGAGAGAGAGAGAGAGAGAGAGAGAGAGAGAGAGAGAGAGAGAGAGAGAGAGAGAGAGAGAGAGAGAGAGAGAGAGAGAGAGAGAGAGAGAGAGAGAGAGAGAGAGAGAGAGAGAGAGAGAGAGAGACATTGAAACACAGAGAAAAAAATAGATAATGGAAACAAGATGCTAGAAATGAAGAGAAAGGAGGAAAGGAAAGATGAAGAATACAAGATGACAGAAATAAGGAGTGAAACAGACAAGGGAAACAATGCAGGAGAGAAACAATGAAGAGAAAGGACAGTGGAAGGAAAAGAGGTGAAGGATGGGACCTGTGATGGGTGGAGGGAACACTACCTGACCTAAATACGAGGCAAGGGAACGTGTGTGAAGGGGTGAATGGCCACGTAACTGTACCATTTTATTACCACCATTTATCACACGCTACTGACGAAGAGTGGAGGGAGGGGAGGCGTCGCAGCATGGAAGGTGTTAGTAGATGTGTCACTGCTCAAGGCAATTAGTAAACGCTTGTAATTGTAACTAATGACTTTTGCGGGGGGTAAGGTATGAGATGATTGTATTTAGTGTTTCTGTGAGTGAAATATTGTGGGTTTTTCCTGCTGATTGGTATGACTCGCTTCTGGGAAATGTTGTTACGTGTTGTCTGGTTTCAATACTTTTTTTTTTTTTTTTCGTCATGTTTGTTTTATGTGATGTGAATTTATTTTTTTTATCGTGAACTTTGGGATAAGAAAGTGTGTCTCTCTCAGTCTTTTTCTCTCTGTCTGTCTCTGTTTTATCGTAAACTGTGGATAATATTTAAGGAGATGATAAGAAATTGTCTCTCTCTCTCTCTCTCTCTCTCTCTCTCTCTCTCTCTCATGCTGCACAATCATTAGGTTCATTAAGGTCAATAATGATAGATACTGGTGTCAATTTTCACCCGTATTGCTGCTTCACTTGCTCGCTTCCTCCAGGGCCCTCAGTTTTTCTTCCTTGTTTAATTGTTACTCTCTCTCTCTCTCTCTCTCTCTCTCTCTCTCTCTCTCTCTCTCTCTCTCTCTCTCTCTCTCTCTCTTCGTCTTCCTTCTTAAGAGATACTTATGTTTCTGCTGTTGCTGTTTACGTTCCTGTTGATAATTTTAGCACGTTCTCTTCTTACTTTTTCTTTTTACGGTTATTATCACTGCCGACTTGGCTCTGCTCCCGACACACACACACACACACACACACACACACACACACACACACACACACACACACACACGATTAGACACTGCACGTTCTTTTCTCTCTCTCTTTCTCATCTACGCTTCATTTCCCTCTAAACTCTTACTCCTTCTGCTATCACGATCTTTTATTTCCTTCCCCCTCTCTCTTCTCTCTCTCTCTCTCTCTCTCTCTCTCTCTCTCTCTCTCTCTCTTATCTACACCTGTAATCTGTAATCACCCCTCACTATCCCTTCACTATCTCTCACCATCACACACCACACACTCATCCACCATTTAATCACCATACCACACTGCTTCCTTATCAAACCTCTTATGATCCTGTACTGTACCCTTCCTACCCTTCTGTATACCATCTTTCCCCTTCTTCTATACACACATCCACATCCCTTCACCACACCACATCGTACTCCATCGTTTCCTCTCCTTTTAAAGCTACTATGTTCCTCTTTCCTTCTTGGGTTGGCCACTAAAAGCCGTACCCAGTGGAGCGAGACTTTTCCGGGTCGATCTTAGTACCTCAGCGAGTCAGAACCGTAAGAAAAGACGCTGGCAGGTTCTCTCCAAGACGAGGGAAGCTGGTGGGATGCGTGTCTGGCGGCGGGGAGGCTGTAGAGGACGAGAAGAGGGAGTTTTGTGGCTGTGAGTTACGAGCTTGTTTGTACGAGAGAGAGAGAGAGAGAGAGAGAGAGAGAGAGAGAGAGAGAGAGAGAGAGAGAGAGAGAGAGAGAGAGAGAGAGAGAGAGAGAGAGAGAGAGAGAGAGAGAGAGAGAGAGAGAGAGAGAGAGAGAGAGAGAGAGAGAGAGAGAGAGAGTCATATTTCTTGTTTTATTTTAATGAAGTGGATTGTTTTTAGCTGCAATAAATTCGTGTGTGTGTGTGTGTGTGTGTGTGTGTGTGTGTGTGTGTGTGTAGCCCTTCCATCACCACAACAATACCACTCCTACCACCACCACCACCACCACCACCACCACCACCACCACCACCACTACCACCACCACCACCACCATTACCAAACCACCATCCAAACATTCACTGGGCCTTGACACCTACTAACAAAACACGCAGACAGGCTCTCCATTACACACACACACACACACACACACACACACACACACACACACACACACACACACACACACACACACACACAGACAGGCACCCCTTCCCCACACACACACACACTATTCTTATAAATTTAACACTGAGGGATGATTTAGTATTGATACACAGCAGCACAAAGGAGAAACAGTGAGAAATAAGCACGTTTTCCTCTACGAACTTCCACGAATAAGTCTGACATTACACAGTTCCCTTATTTCCCTACGTCCTTGTATTCCAACAGCCCAATTTCACCTTATACTAAACTACAGAGGCTGTGGAGGAAGGTCGGCGATTCCTTGAGGGACGCCGCGCCATCCTCGCCCCTTGAGACTCTTCACTTTCTGGTCCACATCTCCCCCTTTAGAGCTCCTTCCACGTCTCACTCGATCCTCTTAAGTTTCCCACACCTCCACAGGATCCTCTATAATCCCCAATGACCTCACACTTCCCTCATTCATTTGTGACTTGATATTCCTCCACTGGATTGATCTGGAGTGGCTGTATCTATTCCAAAAGGCACTCAGTAATGTATTGGCTGTTCGAGAGGGAACGCAGGCACCTCTCACACGCTTCTACGGTAATTTCTAGTTGGTTCTACGAGAATCTCTAGTTTTTCTTTAGTTAGTGCTACAATAATCTCTAGTTTTTCTTCTATGATATTCTCTATTTTTTCTTCTACGGTAGTTTCTGGTTTTCCTTTTATGATAATCTCTAGTTTCTCTTTAGTTGGTGTAGTATTTGTCTTATATTTCACGCTGAGTCCACGTGGAGTGTTTTTACCGACGATAAACAGCACTTAGTAATGTATCTTGCGTCTGAGAGTTGCGCTTTATTGATAAACGCCTTGCTCTCTCACCACGACAGTTTTCCAAGGCCACAGAGACGACTAGACGGGTTTTCAAGACAGTTCCTTCTTATAATAATCTATAAATCTTGCCAATTCAGCACCGGAACGATAAAAATACCCTTAAAAACATGAACATCTTGAGCTAAAGCCTTTGGAAAGTAGTGATGATGAGAATGCTGGCCTTAATACAGACATCTATCTCTCCCTCGCTGCCAAAGAAAATACTCCGGTTCTCTTGAGATGATTTATGTCCACCATTCTAAACTCAAACCACGTGTTGCAATTTTCTTTTTTTTTTTTACCCTGGCCTTCATTTCTCCTCCTACGTGTTCTTTTCTTATCTAACTCTTCATCTTCTCATATCTTTCAAGCTTTTCTCCTCCAATCCTTCTCCTTCTCTCCTCCTCCTTCTTCTCTTCCTCCTCCTCCTTATCCTTTACTCTCTCCTCTCTCTCTAGATTCCTTCAGAAGTTGTTGAGGTGTGCGAGGCGTGACGGGACTCCTAAACACTTGCCTGCACAGACTGGAAAGTTGGAGGTTGCCAGTACTACACCAACCACTGCAACCTTGAGGCAACACTTGTACCTTCATTTTTACACATCTCTACCATTCACTGCAGCCTTGAGACACTTAAGCCGCTTGAATACCTCATTAACTGTACATATTTTCATTATAACCTTAACTTCTATATGTTTGTACTAGAGTAAGTACTGTAATCTTAATGAAATCTCTTTTTTCTATGCGTTTCTACAAGACCATCCACTGTAACCTTGCTAAATTACCCCAGTTACCTTGAATCAGCACGAACGCCTCGCAAATACCTACAAAATCGGACACATATGAAGTAAGTTGTCCATTGTAGCCTTGAAGCAACGCATTTATCTTAGTTTCAATACATTTCCACAACACTAACCTCTGAAACCTCGCTAAACTATCCCGGTAATCTTCAGCAAACACGAATACCTTGCAAATACTTACCGATCGGAAAGCTACAAACTAAATCATTAATAAAAAAGAGAAAAGCTTCCCCACAAATGCCTCTCGGTAAAAGAAATAGAGTTTCGACAACCTAGAGGTCATTTCAGTCCTCGGCGTGCCATAAAAACAGCTCCAGGTTGTAAGAAAGTGGGGAAACAAAGGCAGACAGTCGACCCTCACACTCCGCCGCCCACCAGCAAAGGGAAGCAAGGAGCGGAGGGACTGACTGGTGATTGGTGCTTTGTTAAGACACGTTAGGGAAGACAGAGAGGCAGCAGGAGGTCTTGTGTGAGGGATGCTTCGTGGCAGGGCTGCTTGGAAGTTTAGAGTAGACTTGGCTGAGAAAAGAACAAGGGAGGATAGGAGTAAAAATAATAATGAAGAGAATTTAATGTAGAAGAACAGGAAAGGATGGGAGAGGTTTGAAGTAATGAAGGGAAGATGGATATGTGAATTAAAAAAAAGATGAAAAAGTTGAGTTATTTTATTGACATTCTTCTTTTTCAATTGCTCAGGATTGACGAAAGGAAGAAAAACAAGAGAGAGAGAGAGAGAGAGAGAGAGAGAGAGAGAGAGAGAGAGAGAGAGAGAGAGAGAGAGAGAGAGAGAGAGAGAGAGAGAGAGAGAGAGAGAGAGAGAGAGAGAGAGAGAGAGAGAGAAATATTTTAGTTGTATTGTCGAATTATTATTGGTATTTTTGCCATTCCACTATGATCTTATTACCAGTTACATTATTAATACAGTTTTCATTAGCAGTGGTAGCAGTAACAGGATACTTTTGTTATCATTAATGAAAATTATGATAATTACATGAACTGGCGCTCCTCGCTCTCTCTCTCTCTCTCTCTCTCTCTCTCTCTCTCTCTCTCTCTCTCACACACACACACACACACACACACACACACATACACACACACACACACACACACACACAACCAAGATGAGGACAATTACGTCTCCACTCATCCACCACACTCGCTTCTTCTCATTATATAGATCACCAAAACGCCACAGCATCACAGCACACTGCTTGCTCACTTCACGAACACGACCGCGGAAAATTATGTAGTTAGAAATAGAGAAGCGAACTTTCTTTACCAGTGAAGTATGGAAAGAGAGAGAGAAAGAGAGAGAAAAAAAGAGAGAGAGAGATAAAAAAGAGGTAAGTAAAATAGTGACGGTAAACAAATCAGCGTCACTCACTCTAGAAACAGTGAGAAAATATTACGTGAAAAGAGTTAAAGTAGAAAACAGAACTTTGTCTCGAGTGAGTTACGAAAGAGGAGGGAGGAGAAAAAAAAATAGAAAAAAAAAGGGATCAGGATATGGATGGCGCGGACACAGCAGGGGGGAAGGGAAACGAAGGTAGGAAGAGGAGGAGGAGAAGTAGGAGGAGGAGGAAGAGGTGAAGGATGAAGAAGGGAAGAGGAAAGAGAGAGGGAGAAGACTGGCCAAGGACGAGACGAAACGAGGCCGAGATTGATGCCAAG
This sequence comes from Portunus trituberculatus, assembly GCF_017591435.1. NCBI lineage: Eukaryota > Metazoa > Arthropoda > Malacostraca > Decapoda > Portunidae > Portunus > Portunus trituberculatus. Next base: position 21,004,363 of record NC_059293.1, on the reverse strand, counting down.
ACTTCTACGTAAAAAAGAACGAAAACTCGGAAGAGAAAAAACAGAAAAAAATGTGAGACAGCAGAAGTTTAAAGTGCGCAATATAGAGAATGAGAAGACCAACAAACCAGACCCAACTCATAATTAAACTGGAGGCTTTAATACTGAGAAGCTTACTCCTAAACATCCCGGCGTCTTTTCTATAACATTTGCTCGGCTGTAGCGGACATGACTGGCGGTGGAAATGAGACGGGGTGTTCTAAGGACTTCTTCATGATTCTAGTGACAGTTTAACAAGGAAACTAGCACTAAGAAGAAAAACACCAGTAATAATGGGAATACTGATCTCTGTAGCCGTAGAAGAGATGCACAAAGAAGTTTTCCATGATTCTAGTGACAAGTTAGCAAGGGAACTAGTACCAAAAGAAAGAAAACACCAATAATAACGGGAATATTGATCTATGTAGCAGTAGATGAGATGCACTAAAAACTTCTCCATGATTCTAGTGACAATTTAGCAAAGATACAATCACCAAAAGGAAAAAATAAATACCAATAATAAATGGAATATTGATCTGTGTAGCCATAAACGAGATGCACCAAAACTTCTCCATGATTCTATAAGGTAAAAAACACCAATAAGAGGCTGAATATCAAACTTATAACACAATCTTCATGAAATATATGCGTTTAAGAGTCTTTTTCCGATTCTAGCACAATGAAAACACCACCAACCATCTCCATATCCTTGAAACATACCATTAACCCCTTCTGTACCATGACGCGTTTCCATATTCACTCTGCTCACTATCTGGCGATTTTATCCAGCTTCAGAAACTCACGTGGGGTGATAAAACAGTGAAGACTCAGGCCATTAACCTTCTGATCTCCATAAGCCCTTCCTAATGTCAAAATCATCTAATCATACCCAAAACTCACAATAAAAATGCGTCCCAGTAATAAAAGCATTAATGAGAGAACAGCACAAGAAGTCCAACAAACAACCTAAATACCAACAAGAAACCCAAGGCAGCACACAAACCACTGAGCTTAATGGCAGCCAAATGAACAAACACAGGGAGCAAAGCACAGCAAACATTCCCAGCCAGTATCTGAGTGAGTGAGTCTCGACCACAGCGATGCACCACAGCCCTCGTCACTCCGTCATCTTCCCCTTTAAGAACTGGAGGAAGGAGGGATGACAGGGCCGCTGACAGGACGTGGCGGGGGAGATGTCAGCGGGGGGAGGGAAAGGAGAAAGAAAGAGCAAGGGGGGAAGAATGAGATAGGAGGACAGGAAGGTAGGTAGGAATTTGAGTTAAGAGTATGAGGAGGAAGAGGAGGAAAGGAGGAAAAGAGGAAGATAGAGAAGAGAATAATGATTTAGGTAATTATGAAATGGAAGGTGAACTGAGAGAGAGAGAGAGAGAGAGAGAGAGAGAGAGAGAGAGAGAGAGAGAGAGAGAGAGAGAGAGAGAGAGAGAGAGAGAGAGAGAGAGAGAGAGAGAGAGAGAGAGAGAGAGAGAGAGAGAGAGAGAGAGAGAGAGAGAGAGAGAGAGAGAGAGAGAGAGAGAGAGAGAGAGAGAGAGAGAGAGAGAGAGAGAGAGAGAGAGAGAGAGAGAGAGAGAGAGAGAGAGAGAGAGAGAGAGAGAGAGAGAGAGAGAGAGATAGACACACACACACACACACACACACACACACACACACACGTAGTAAACAGAATAACATCCGGTTTACTTCAAAGGGAAATTTAATCCTAGTTCGGTGTTTTCAGATCCCCAGCAGTGTTTCTGTCAGGGACTGGGCGGAACGGGGCGGAACGTGGCGGGGTGGGGCTGGGACAGGGGCGGGGCGGGCCGGACAGGGGCGGGACAGGGGCGAGGCAGGGTTAAGGATAGCACGGGGTGGGATGGTGAAAGGTAGGCAGGTGTGTGAACGTGTCTCTTTCCCAGGTTTCAACACCTAAATAATTAAAAGTGACCTCTGCACCTCACCCCCCCTTTTCTCTCTCTCTCTCTCTCTCTCTCTCTCTCTCTCTCTCTCTCTCTCTCTCTCTGTTATCTACGCAATCAATCGTTTCATAAAGCACTATTATGACACTTATCTTCATTACGCCCTGAATAAGAACGAAATGTATCACTATAATAACTTTAACACGTGATGTGGCGGTGGTGGTTGTGCTGGTGGTAGCGGTAGTGGTGGTGGTGGTATGGACGCCCCAGACACAGGACAGAATGACCGCCCGTGGCTATGCTCCTCCGCCTTTACAGTCTCATGTCTCACGCCTCACGCCTCACTACCTCGCCTCGCCGCTTCTTCATCCCTCATCACACAGCCTCACTTCTCTCGCAATATCTTCCGACTCGAGGTGTAAAGTCGGACATGAAAACTTGCGTCTTTGGCACCAACGGGACTGCGGAGGCTGCGTCAATGCTACTGCACCCTAAGGATTCTGCACCGTGATAACACTGCGCCATAGAGTTTCAGCATCTTAAGAACTCTCAATGCTTGCTGCAAATCATGACGATGGTGATTTAGTACAGGGAGCGATAAAGATACAAACACAGGCAATACTAAATTATACAAAGCTACACATACAACACAGGACAACACAGGACAACACAAAACACAGGTATTACACAAAACAAGACAAGGCAACACAGGACAACACACACAGCACTCACAATAGAGTAACACAACATACAATACACACACACACACACACATATACACAATACACACAACACAAAACAACATAAAACACATGCGTTACACAAAACAACACAAGGCAACACAGGACAACAACCACAGCACAGACATCACACACAACAGGCCAACACAAAACAACACATACAACACACAACCCAGAGCAACACAGGACACAGAGCAACGAGACTCCAAACCACAACAAAACACAACACACACTACAAAACAGCAAATCACAGGCACCACACAGACCACACACAAGACCACACCCACCACACCCACCACAAGGCAACACAGGCAACCCTCCTCGGAGCAGCACAACCCAAGCTGATAAATGTACGATTTCAGGATTGTGTTCGGAGAGAGGCGACGAGGAACACTTGGTCTATTTCTGTCCCGCGCCCCATCGACCGTAACCTTTGAACTCCAGACTAGACCGGGCCGAGAGAGAGAGAGAGAGAGAGAGAGAGAGAGAGAGAGAGAGAGAGAGAGAGAGAGAGAGAGAGAGAGAGAGAGAGAGAGAGAGAGAGAGAGAGAGAGGACGGATTGTATTGCCACCAAGGCACAAAAATTGCTGTGTGTGTGTGTGTGTGTGTGTGTGTGTGTGTGTGTGTGTGTGTGTGTGTGTGTGTGTGTGTGTGTGTGTTGTGTTTAGCTTTCATTTACATTTACACACACACACACACACACACACACACACACACACACACACACACACACACACACACACACACAGAGTACACATTAGGAGCATTATGACTGACAGGTGAAGAAAGGAAGCGAAAACGAGAGCTAGAACGAGAGAGAGAGAGAGAGAGAGAGAGAGAGAGAGAGAGAGAGAGAGAGAGAGAGAGAGAGAGAGAGAGAGAAAAGATGGCCTACGAAGGATAAAGAGCCTGGGAACTAATTTATTTCAGAATCCTAAGAGTCGACAAGGCATATAGCAATTTAAAACACTCAAATCTACAGACTTGGACAGACGGAGACGCAGAGAGAGAGAGAGAGAGAGAGAGAGAGAGAGAGAGAGAGAGAGAGAGAGAGGGAGAGGAAAGATACATTTGAGAAAGGATGGTGGAAAGATTAGAAAAACGAGAAGAAAGATGAGTTGTGTAAGAGTGCAGTGGGATAATATTGCTTTTAAAATGGAACTCCAAGGATTGTTTGATGAAATTGATTGATTTGTTTAGTGTTTGATTCCTCTCTCTCTCTCTCTCTCTCTCTCTCTCTCTCTCTCTCTAGCATTTCTTTTTTCTTTCTTCGTGGTACAGAAAGGAACACAAAAGGTTACATACCTACAACAATGCACTGGACGGTACAAAACAACAATAACAACAACAATGCGCTTCTCTTATTTGTCAAAAGCAAGATTGGGAGGTGGGGAGGGTGGGTGGCGAGTGGCGAGGTTGGGGAAAGGGAGGGAGGAGGATAGGTGGTGAGTGGCGAGGTGAGGGAGGGGAGACGGAGGGAGGAAAAACAGTAGTAAGAATAATAATAGTGAAAAATGATCTTGTCTTTTCTCAAAACGGTATGTGACCTTAAAGTTTTGAGTATTGTGTTTGCGTTAGTGTGTCCTTCACCACACCACACCACACCGCACCACACCACACCATACCATACTACGCCACACCACACTACACTATCATAGAATATTACATCATTCTCCAACTCTCTCTCTCTCTCTCTCTCTCTCTCTCTCTCTCTCTCTCTCTCTCTCTCTCTCTCTCTTCTTCTTTCTTTCTTTCTCTCCCTCTCTTTCATCACATCAAACCACACTACACCACACCACACCACACTACACCACCACCACCACAGGACATTACATCATTCTACAACTCTCTCTCTCTCTCTCTCTCTCTCTCTCTCTCTCTCTCTTTATTTACACGATAATACATACTAATACATAAAGTTGATGAAGGTAAAGTTACTATTGTCGCCAGGAACTGTCTTAAAGCTTGAGAAGTAGAAATAATGAGTAAAATAGTGGTGATGATGATAGCAATGATAGTAATGGTAATGATAGTAATAACAGTAAAATAACAACTTCTCTCTCTCTCTCTCTCTCTCTCTCTCTCTCTCTCTCTCTCTCTCTCTCTCAATCCCTATATATACACAAACTCACTAAGTAACTCTATCTCCTCATTAACACGTAACGCAACACCAAACGCACCACACCCACCACATCAACCACAGGGCCTCACCTACACACCTCCTGTACCCTCTCATCCGCCAAAACACGAGCTGGCATCCTCTAGAATTCAGGCAGGTAAGGACGCGGTAAGGTAGCAGTGAGAGGAGTGAACAGTCGCTTGAAACATAGAGAAGATAGGGAGAGGGAAGAGTTACAGAGGGAGGAATAGGAATGGGTGAGGGTGCAGAGAGGAACGGGTGTATTAGAGTTACTGGGGAGGAGATGGAAGAGGGAAGGGGCTGCAGGAGGCATGGTGATCTAGTTATAAGATGCCTAAGTAACATTCCCTAAAGACTGTGGGGTTCCTTAGGGAAATACGTTCATTAGACATCGTTTAGGGATTCTCTCCTTCCCTCTCTTCTCCAGCCACTCCTGTCCTCCTGTTATGCTCCCACCCTCGCTCATCCCTGCCTCTATAACTCCCAGCCCGATACACTACAGCTTGATTCCTCGCTTCTCTTTCCTCAGGTATCTGGTTGAATTCTCGTACAGTCCCCACGTTATCTCAGTCATCAAATTTCAGCATCTCTCATCCCTTTCTCCTACTTCTTCATATTTTTGGTTATTTTCCAATGTTTTGTGTTCTCAGTTTTGGTGTTTCGTTTGTCTCATGACCGGGTATCTTGAATTGTGGGGCTGTTAGTGTAATAAGTACTATTATTACTACTACTACTACTACTACTACTACTACTACCACTACTACCTCTACTACTATTACTCCTTCTCCTACTCCTACTACCACTACAACTACCACTGGATGAGTAAACACTATACATATATTCCACCTCTTCTTTCTAGAACCACCAATTTCCTTCATGTACACCACCACTACTACCACCAACGACCACCACCACCTCTTCCACTACCTCACCCAAAAACAGAAAGCCTTACAAGAACAAAGAATCACAGACGAATTAACACAAGCCACCAAGACCACAAGGCGACAAGACAAGGTCATCTATCCACACCTCACGCTTTCAACGAGCCTTTTTATTCCCAGGGGGCTTGACAGGTCTCAGCAGCAGCGCCTGAGTTACCGTGGCCGCCTGGAGAGACTCAGATCATCATTCTTGTCTTCAATATTGTGAGGGTAAACATTGCAGGAAGGTGAGGAGGGAGAGGAGAGGAGAGGAGAGGAGAGGGAGAGATGGAGGGAGGGAAGAAAAACACTCAAGGCAGTCACTGATGGAAGGAACATCAGAGAGAGAGAGAGAGAGAGAGAGAGAGAGAGAGAGAGAGAGAGAGAGAGAGAGAGAGAGAGAGAGAGGAGAGAGAGAGAGAGAGAGAGAGAGAGAGAGAGAGAGAGAGAGAGAGAGAGAGAGAGAGAGAGAGAGAGGCTATGTAGCACACACACCACATCATCTCACCTCTTTGTTTTCCTTCCCTTCCTCGTCCTCTATTTTTCCCTCTTAGCTCATCCTCTATTTCTCTCCTCCTCCTCCTCCTCCTCCTCCTCCTCCTCCTCCTCCTCCTCCTCCTCCTCCTCCCCCGCAAGAAACGTGACTCCCTGCTGACAAGAAGACAAAGTGAGACGCTTGATGCGAAGTAGGAGCTTAGAAATCGTGCACGTGTGTGTGTGTGTGTGTGTGTGTGTGTGTGTGTGTGTGTGTGTGTGTGTGTGTGTGTGTGTGTGTGTGTGTGTGTGTGTGTGTGTGTGTGTGTGTGTGTGTGTGTGTGTGTGTGTGTGTGTGTGTGTGTGTGTGTGTGTGTGTGTGGTATCAGGAAGCAGAGAAAGACGGAAGAAACGATTGAATAACATATAAGCAGAAGAATAAGAGAAGTAGGAAAGGTAGACAGAAGCAGGGATGGACAAAATAATGAAGGGGAGAGAAGAGAAAGGGAAAGAGGAAATAGATGAAGGTAGGAATGGCAAGAGACGGCAGAGTATGGCAGAGAACAAAGTAGAAGAGGCAGAAGACGTCAGTGAATGGCAGAGGAAGGCAGGGGAAGGCAAGGAAAGGCTAGATAAGACACTAAATGATAGAAAAAGATAGAAAAGACGAGAAATTAGTAAAAAAATGAGAAAAAAACGTAAAATAGAAAAAAAACACAAGGAAATAGCAGAAAATGACAATAAAAACCAGAAAAACAGAAAACTAGAAAAAATAGAAAAAAGTGAAGAAAAACGGAGATTACAACAAGGAAACGTAGAAAAACACTAAGAAAATCCCGGAAAACGACGCAGGAGAGGAGGAGAAAGGCAGGGAAGAGCAGGAAGTGGTGGAAATCGAGCAAGGGAAGGGAGTTACGAGCGATCAGAAGGTCAAGCTGTCCCTACAATATTGCCATAACGAATTTCAGCTGTGTAAAGTTAGCAGTGCATCACCTGAGCGTTGCCTAACCGAGAACACTTCAGAATTGGGACTTTGCTGGGTGTTCTCTGTGTGGTAGAGTGGAATGAGGTGAGATGAGGTGTGGTAAAGTGATTCTAGGTGTGTTTGAGTGTGTTTGGGTGTGTTACAATGGGGTAGGGTGTGGTAGGGTGTGGTAACGTTCTTTGGGTGTGTGATGGGGTGTGTCAAGGCAGGTTTTGGTGTTGTGTGTGTGTGTGTGTGTGTGTGTGTGTGTGTGTGTGTGTGTGTGTGTGTGTGTGTGTTTCGCTGGTAACTAGTGTTTCTTTGTGTTCTTTGGTGTTTGCAATCCACAGTGATCACATTTATTGACATTCATCCGGCGATTATTCGAGTGGCTAACTTCCCTTCACACACACACACACACACACACACACACACACACACACACACACACACACACACACACACACACACACACAAACACCTGTCTTTAAATCTTCGTCATGTGTGGATTTGAATGTGTATCCAACCATCACTCCACGTAATTACTTCCACAGGTGTGCTGACGAGAGAGAGAGAGAGAGAGAGAGAGAGAGAGAGAGAGAGAGAGAGAGAGAGAGAGAGAGAGATTCAGTATTTTTCACCCTAACCAAACATTCTCCTTTTCTTTTACATCACTTAACCAAACCAAACCACAGCCTATACTCACCCTAACCTCTTTCCTCACCCTTCTTTCACCCTGCACAGCGCCACACCCACCAGCCTACCACTACACACTCCTCTCCTCTCCCTGCCTCACCCTGCCACCCTCTACTTTCTTATCTCTCTCATTACTGTTAAGAGCCTTCAGTCCGTTCGTTCTTATCTCTCTCCCTCCCTCAGCTCGTTCCTCTCTTTCCTCTACTTTCCTCCTAGCGTGACCTGACATTATGGAGTTCTAAAAGGAATAGATTCTTGATATTTGCTTTTATTATGTAAGGTGGACACAGACACACAGATAATGAAGAGTCAAAAAGCGTGCAAAATTGAAGGATTAGTGTCTTCAAATCTTGACCCTTGTTGAAAGAGTTGAAGTCATAGGAAGATGGATATACAGGAGCAAAAAATAAAGTTTGATTAATATTAGATAGGTTGAAATAGTTTTTCTAAAGGAACTGCCACGTATCGGTCAAACGGCTGGGCTTTTTGTATCCACTTATTTTACGTTCATGTGACCTCTTCCTCTGGTTTCTCTGGTCAGTGGAAGAGGGAGGGAGAGAGGAGTATGCGGTAGACTGAAGGAATGAAGGAAGGTGCAAGTTATGTGTCACGTATAGAAGAAGGAAGAGATACAGAAAGGTCGTGGATAGCGAAGGAATGGATGAAAGAAGGGCGGGAGAGGGAGGGACGCTTTGAAAAATGAGGGGACAGGTCGTGGTGAACCTTGAGACGTCAGTTTGGAGTTTGGGGAAATATGGGAGGCGAGATGAGGGGAAGGAAAAGCTATGAGGCGATGGAGGTGGTGGGCGAGTGAAGGAAAGTGAGTGAGTGAGAGTAAGAGAGACAGAGAGTAAGATTGAGGCAGTCAGTTGATTCTTGGTGAAAAAAAGGACTACCAAGAGAGAGATATATAAGAGGGAGATGAAGGGGAAGGAAAAACTATGAGGGAAAAGAAGAGATGAAAAGGGGGATGAGTAAGTGTGTGTGTGTGTGTGTGTGTGTGTGTGTGTGTGTGTGTGTGTGTGAGTGAGTAAGGAAGTGGTTTAGAATTCTTGCTCTAAAGGACAGAGAGAGAGAGAAGAGAGAGAAGAGAGAGAGAGAGAGAGAGAGAGAGAGAGAGAGAGAGAGAGAGAGAGAGAGAGAGAGAGAGAGAGAGAGAGAGAGAGAGAGAGAGAGAGAGAGAGAGAGAGAGAGAGAGAGAGAGAGAGAGAGAGAGAGAGAGAGAGAGAGAGAGAGAGAGAGAGAGAGAGAGAGTCAGTCAGTCAGAGTTCGTACCAAAAAAGAAGCTAAAAAACAAAAGGGAAAAAAATAGATAATGGAATTCAGAGCAAAACTTATAGCCGGGCCTCCGCGGGGAAAACTTTGCTAACGAACCGAGTAATTGGAGTCGAGAATACGTAAATAACTTATAAAATTGAGTGGTCGAGGTCAGTAAACACCTTGAAAATGTGCTCTTGCTTACACACTCGACCTTCTCACACTCCGACACCACACGAGACACGAGACACGCATTGTGCTAACCTTCCATGCTATTTAGACTTCACTACGCCACATACAACAGGGCAAGACGACTACTGCTTGAGTTTCGGCTAAAGAGACACGAAGATCACACTCAGGCACTACACGAGACACGAGACACGCATTGTGCTAACCTTCCATGCTGTTTAGGCTTCTCTGCGCCACATACAACAGGGCCAGATGACTCCTGCTCGTGCCCCGGCTACAGAGAAACGAGGGTCATTAAACACGTCATGATATATACGACACAAGAACATAATATATAAAGAGAGGGAAGATGCAAGAGATTGTCAGGCTTACACGTGGCAGTTCCTGTATGAGCAAGGCTACCTAATTCCATCTATCATCCCCATCCATGAATTTGTCTAATCTTCTTTTAAAGCTCCCCATTGACTCAGCACTAACGACATGATTACTGAGTCCGTTCCACTCATCAACCACCCTGTTAGACAACCAGTTTTTTGCCATTTCTCTCCTAAACCTGAATTTCTTAAGCTTAAACCCATTATTTCTGGTTCTATCCCCGCTACTGATCCTTTGAACTTAGCCCCTTCAGTAACACGGCGCATTTCCATATTCATTCTGCTTACTATTTGGAGATTTTATACAGCTTTAGAAACTCATGTTGGGGATTAAAATAGTGATAGTGACGACTGTGGCCATTAATCTTCTGATCTCCATAGACCCTTCCTGATGTCAACAAAAGGGTTTAATCGTACACAAATCTCAAGGTAAAAATGTGTCCCAGTATTGAAGGGGCTAAATGAGGTCAGATATTCTCTCTCATGTCACAGTTTTAGAGGAAGGAGTATTGATGGGTAGATAAATGACAGTGTTTGGGTATATTCACCTTAGTTGATTACGTCACATCACTCTCTTAATCTTTTAGGGAACTGGCAATCAAGTGGGCCTTTTCTTTTTATATTTTGTTGCTCTTGGCCAGTTTCCCCTCTTCCACACCCACAAGAAAAAGACAAAAAATACTATACCTACTTTCACACTCTCCTCTTCTCACATGCTGTACAAACTCAAATGTCATGAAAGTAATGGTAAAAATGATGGAAAAAAGGTAAAAATGATGAGAAAAAGGCAAAAAATGAGAAAATAATTGTCTTTTACAACTCACTTCTTCCTCATCTTGCCTTTCAACACCTTTATCAACGGGCCTTTTGACTTTTTGGGTGACCTTTTCTTCCTCTTCCTCTTCTTTTTTCTCCTTCTTCCCCAGCCTTACCTTACCCACGTGTCATTTCACCTCATCCCTCCTTTACCCTCCTTCCTCCACCTTCCCTCACCCTCCTCCCCTAACCTCTTCCACCCTTCTCCACCCTCCTCCCATCCCTTTCTTCTCACCAGACCATCCAAAACGGCCCCGCTTACCCTAGTGTCATTTTACCCCATCCCTCCTTCCCCCCACCCTCCCCAACCTTCCCCTTCTCTCCTCCACCCTTCCCTTTACTTTATATTATTTTACTTTAACTTTGTTCCCACCACACCATCCGAAACGACCCCCCACTTACCCCTGTGTCATTTTAACCCATCCCTCCTTCCCCCACCCTCTCTCCACCTACCCTTCTCCCATCCTCCTCCTCCTCCTCGTCTCCCACCACACTATCCGAAAACACGCCCAAAAAACGCACTTCTACTGATTACATTACTTTGATTACACACTTTTTTGTTCCCTCAGGCCCTAGATATCAAATTGGCTTGTTATATTTTCTATTTTATTTATTTGTTTATTTATTTTGTGTTGATTTTATTTTCCCCACATCAGTAGAAGGTGGCGGTGTGCTTCATATCGATTTACCTCTCCAACTCTCTCTCTCTCTCTCTCTCTCTCTCTCTCTCTCTCTTGCTCCCTTCCCCTTTCTCCCCTCTTCTACTTCCTCGTTCCTTCAATATCTTTAAATCTTCTCGCTTCCCTCTCGTCGTCTTCCCGTCTTTCCATCTTCCTCCGACCCTTCCCTTCCCTTCCCTTCCTGTCCTCACTCGTCACCCCGCACGCTGTACTGTTCTCTCCCCTTCCAATACCACCCAATCACACACACACACACACACACACACACACACACACACACACACACACACACACACACACACACATAGGGTTGATGGCACCGTTCCTCTGCCGTTCTCGTGGTTAGCAAGTCTCCAGGATGCTGATTCGAGGCGCCCCTTCAGTTTGATCCCGCTAACCTCAACTTTATCCTCCTTTTTCCCGTTGTTCCAAGTTTCTAAGCCTGTCTCCCTCCGACCACTTCCCCTCCCGCACCGCCGCCATCGCTCTGCCACGTCAGCATCGCCACAAACACCAGCCACCACAACACCGCCACATTATCACACCGCACTTTGCCCATATCGCCTCGTCTACGTGTTCCCTGGAGTGACGCACCCCCAGCGGGACACCAGCGCCATCTATCTCAGTCACTCGGTGTCTGGAGGGGCTTACCACAGGGCTAGAGCCGCCCCAGTGGTCCTCACAGCCTCCATCCACCTCAAGATGCACAACCCTCGACGCCTTTCATCCTCCCCTGTGCCTCGTTCAAAAAGTTAGGCAAGAATTTCTCCTCCTCCTCCTTTCCTTCCTCCTTCTCTTCCTCCCTCACCCCGCCAGAGCCTCAGGTCCCTTAGGTTCTTCAGGAGGCGTTGTCAGCTGAGAGATTAGCAGTGATAGTAATGATAGCACAAAACTAACACTGGAATATCTTGTCGCTTGTTGTCGTAGAGTGATAGATACATACATGGACAGACAGGACAGACACTCTACCCAATGAAAAACAGACATATTCCTCTCCAACAGATAAGGAGATGGAGAGAAGACGCTACAACACAGAGAGACAGAGATAAGGACTCTTCTCCAGCACAAACACAGACACACAGACACCTTTCCAAAACAGACAAATAGACATACAGACATACAAAAAGACGGACCACTTTCCAACACAGACAAAACAGACAGATAGATAGATAGATAGTTTTATTGACCACAACACACACACACACACACACACACACACACACACACACACACACACACACACACACACACACACACACACACACACACACACACACACACACACACATACTTTTCCTCCATCTCCCTCTCTCTTTCTCTCTCTCCATAGACACACATACGTACAGAACAGTGTGTTATGTACGTGCAGTGAACAAAGTCAATAAGTTAATGACAATGCAACACAATTAGTCACTCATTTGATTAACTCTTCAACTATTTGCCTGGCTTTCATTTGCATATTTAACAGAGTGACACTGAGTTTTCTGAATTAGTACTATAAAGTTATCTATTTATCTCTCACTAGCTCTGATATTCTCTCTCTCTCTCTCTCTCTCTCTCTCTCTCTCTCTCTCTCTCTCTCTCTCTGTCTGTCTCTCTCCCTGTCTAACACTATAACTTCTCTCCTCTATCTATCTCATCAGTAATCCTATTTCAAGTAATCTGGAAGCCTAATTAGCGATAGTGAAGGGGAGGTGAGCGCGTGCCAACACCCCCTTCAGGAAATGCCACACGTCTTGATCCCCTGTACAGCTTCCCAGCCTCGTCTCCTTGCAGGCTAAGACACGCATACCTCCCCTCACACTGTCTGACGCAGTATTGAGTTAGCCAATGCATTACATTTGGTGAGAGTGATTGAGATATTGATGGTGGTGGTGGGACGAGAAGGAGGAAGGGAAGTAAGACGAGAAAAAGGAAGAAAGGAAAAGATATGAGGAAGGGGAGGAGGAGGAAGGAGGAGAGAACATCAGAAGAAAAGGAAACCCGTCAAGGAAAACAAAAATATAGAATCAGAAAAGGAATGAATAAATCTGAGGAGAAATGAGGCGAGGAAAATGAAAGAAAGAGAGAGAGAGAGAGAGAGAGAGAGAGAGAGAGAGAGAGAGAGAGAGAGAGAGAGAGAGGGGGGGGAAGGGAAAGGTTGAAGGTAACACACCATTAGGGAAATCTTACACTTAAAGCAGGCAGGATCAGTCAAGAGGAAGAGGAAGAGGAAGAGGAAGAGGAAGAGGAAGAGGAGGAGGAAGAGGAGGGAGGAGAGGAAGGGGAGAGGAAAGGGAATGAAGGAAGGGGAGGCTGTGGGCAACATGGTGGAAAGGATGAAGGGAGGGGGAGGAAAGAGGAAGAAAGAGGATAAAAGGAGGGAAAGAATGGGGAAGAAGAATGAAAGAAGAGAGAGAGAGAGAGAGAGAGAGAGAGAGAGAGAGAGAGAGAGAGAGAGAGAGAGAGAGAGAGAGAGAAAATCAACAAAGATCAATAACAAAGAAATCAAGAAAGCACAAATATAAACACACACACACACACACACACACACACACACACACACACACACACACACACACACACACACACAGGGCGCCGCGATAACAGAGGAGAGCGTTCACTCAGCTTCATTCAGCGCTGGGAGAAATGCGAACGTTTTCAGAGGAACGTTATCGAGAGTGTCACGCCGCGGTGGAAACGTTTGCTGAGAGAGAGAGAGAGAGAGAGAGAGAGAGAGAGAGAGATATGGGGTGGAAATGATTCAAAGGTTTTACATAATATTTACATATCTATTTGTCATTTTCACTACAGGTTCCGCTCCAGCTTTCTCTCTCTCTCTCTCTCTCTCTCTCTCTCTCGCCCATATCCAGAAACGCCTGGCTCTCTCACCACGACAGTTTTCCAAGGCCACAGAGATATCTAGCCAGGTTCTGAAGACAGTTTCTCCTTACAACAACCTGGAAATCTTACCAATCTATCACTAAAATATAAAAATACCCTAAAAAAAACAAGAGTACCTTCAACTAGAGCCTTTGTAAAGCAGTGATGGTGAGAGAGCAAAGCGTTTCAGAATAGAGGCTTGAATGATCTTGAACCAAATGATTTAATCCCATCACGAGACACATCATAACCCACAATCCACTCCCTTCAAGTCACCATCTCTCCCTTCACGTCACCATCTCCTCTACCTCCTTCTCCTCCCCTTTCCTTCGCATTGCCGATACAGCGAGGACGTAACAGCTGCCGCGGCTCATTACCGTAACTTCCCGCCACGCCCATTAGTGGAATATACGGCCTAATTATCAAGTCCAGACATTCTCCCTGAAATTCGCGGTAAACAAGGTGCGGTGTCGGCCGAGTTAAGTCTGCGGTGCGTGGGAGGGTACAATGTGTGTGTGTGTGTGTGTGTGTGTGTGTGTGTGTGTGTGTGTGTGTGTGTGTGTGTGTGTGTGTGTGTGTGTGTGTGGATATGGAAACTAGTAAACAAAACACAGGTAGATAAGAAGGAAGATGACCTCACACACACACACACGCACACACACACACACGCAGACATGGGGAGCATCGAACGAGGCAGTGAGTGAGTTGAAACAAATGAGGGAGCATAAATAAAAAATGGAGCGTGAGGCAGCGTGAATGAGGGTCGTGGTGGCGGTGTTTACGTAATGATGTTGAGGGGGGGGTGATTTTTCACTCCCCTGACACTCTCCGCCCTCCTCCTCCTCCTCCTCCTCTTCCTCCTCCTCCTCTAGCTGCCATCATCACCACTACTACTCAAACCTTCCTCACATCAATCTCTATAGTAATTACACAACATAGAGCTCTCTCTCTCTCTCTCTCTCTGATAACACAAACTGCGCCATGAACGGAAACAAGAACAACCCGGGAGCAAGAGGAGGAGGAGGAGGAGGAGGAGGAGGAGGAGGAGGAGGAGGAGGAGGAGGAGGAGGAGGAGGAGGAGGAGGAGGAGGAGGAGGAGGGCATAGATTTTACAAAACATACAGACTCGTTTCGTGAGTTATTGTTATGAATGAGAGAGAGAGAGAGAGAGAGAGAGAGAGAGAGAGAGAGAGAGAGAGAGAGAGAGAGAGAGAGAGAGATGTGTGTGTGTGTGTGTGTGTGTGTGTGTGTGCGCGCTCCATCCATCACTCCCCAACACGGACTGAGTAAACACTGTACTTACTTGCACGTAAAAACCTTTTAATGTACTTCACTCATTACCAATACACATACATTTACACACACACTGAAAAAAGGGGCTAAAAAAATAAAGTAACCCTGGATTTCACACGTACAGTAAGAGCCTTGACTTACACGTAAACACGAGTACATGGGAAGCACCAGACTGACTCCTTGTGTTCTGTCCCCTATTACTCTATCTATCATCGAAGCGAGGGAAGCAGTGAGAAAAAAAAATACGTAATTGTAGAGATGCTTTTAAAAATGTGTCTGTGCCTCTGACGTGATTGCCTCGCCTGACGTCACACTGCTGATGGAACGCGATAAAAGCTCTGTGTGAGATTTTTTACTTGTCAATTTTTTTCCGTGTTACAAAGGAGGCAGGGCGAGGAGGATGTCAAAAGAGTGTAGGGTTGAAAAAAGTTAAGTTTCCATTGCAGGTGAGAGAAAGAGTCCTGAATTGGATGATGAGAAGTGAACCGCGTCGTGATAGTAATGATGGTGATAATACTAGTGGTAATAGAGAATGATAGATAATAGCACTAGTAATAAAGAATTGGTGAAGGTGAGGTGAACAGAAAGCTTGAAAAAACAATTACAACTCAGGAGAAGTGAAGAGAGAAGATGGAAACTGGCAAGCAAAAAAGAAAAAGTTAACCGTCATAATAATAATAATAATAATAATAATAATAATAATAATAATAATAATAATAATAATAATAATAATAATAGTAATAATAATAATCAACGGTTTACTTGTATTGTTCTTGACATATACCATCTATCTATAATTATTCTTCCTTTGTGTCTCTCTCTCTCTCTCTCTCTCTCTCTCTCTTCTCTCTGGAATAGGGGGACTGAATAATCACTTTCTCTTGTCCTTGCAATGTTAACCCTGCACCTCCAGTTTCTCCCATGCCTCCTCCTCCTCCCTACCACCACTCCCCCACCAGCCTTCACCTCCCCTGCATCCACTCCCCCACCAGCCTCCTCTTCCCTGCCTCCTCTTCCCTCCCTTCCCATGCAATCAATAACATTAATTCGTGTAATGTTGGAGGTGGATTTCATTTCCTAGTGATGGGATGTTGTTGGCAATGATGGGATTCAATAGTGAAGTATGGGTGTTGATGGGCGGTGATGGGCGGTGATGGGCGTGGATGGGCGGGGATGCTTCAGTCCAGGTGCGAGATGGTGATGGGATGGATGTGATGGTGATGGTGGTAGTGGTGGTGGTGAGTGTGTGTGTTTGGAAATTATATTATGTTTGTTTGGTGGTGGTGGTGGTGGTGGTGGTGGCGGTGGTGGTGATGGTGGTGGATGGCGAGATGATGAGGTGGTGAGTGAGTGAGTGAGTGATTGAATGGCTAACTGCATTATCTCTCTCTCTCTCTCTCTCTCTCTCTCTCTCTCTCTTAGTAGTGATGAAAGATTTAGAATAGTGAGATATAAAGGCGATGACTGACTGACTAACACACACACACACACACACACACAAAGACAGACACACACTCCTTCTCTCTCTCTCTCTCTCTCTCTCTCTCTGTGCACCCTTCCCGCCCCTTAACTGAGTCTTTAATATCAGAGGTCACGGGAAAGAAACAGGAGGACGGGCTGGCGGGCTGGCTGGGAGCTGGGAGGGATGGGACACACACACACACACACACACACACACACACACACACACACACACACACACACACACACACACACACACCACCCCAGCGCCCTCCCTCACATCTGGCACCGCAACAAGGCACCACTAGCAGCAAAACGTGGCAACGCAGCTTCATAGGTTCCCATCTTTCAGTTAATTCATTTTTCCCGAGGCGGTTGTAGAGTTTCCTCACCCGTTACTCCTTTTACCCTGCCCTACGCCCCCTAGACGGCCCAGTTACCCCAGAACACCCTAGAACACTTTGAACGCACACTGAGCTCAGCCTGAGTAGCTTCCCTTGGCCACACGAGGCTAGACTAGGTAGGGTTGAGTGTCTTGTGTTGTTTTGTGTTGTTTAATTGAGTTACTGTGTGTCACTGGAGCGTAAAGGTTATGTGGTGTCTATTAAGTTTTTTTTTTTAAGAAGGGGGCCGCTACCTCTTCCGGCGAGAAATTGGTTTGTGTGTATATATGCATGTATGTGTGTGTGTGTGTGTGTGTGTGTGTGTGTGTGTGTGAGAGAGAGAGAGAGAGAGAGAGAGAGAGAGAGAGAGAGAGAGAGAGAGAGAGATTAATTATGACAAGAGAAGATACAGATTAACAAGAACAAAAACTAGTCAGATAGAGAGAGAGAAACACACACACACACACACACACACACACACACACACACACACACACACACACACACACACACACACACATACACACAACCTTATCCCTACCACTACCACCGCCACCACCACCACCATCACCACCACTACACTTTAAACAATATTCCTTTTAAACACTTCAAGCTCTCAATGTTAACCTCATCCCTTTGCTTCCCCCTGTGAGCGCATTGCAGGTCACGCCAAGGCTTCAGGGGAGGGCATTGCTTCGGGGAGGTGTCGAGTGGGGCGTAAAAAAAGGAGAGGAAAGGAGAGGGCGTCACTAATCCACTCCATTAAGCAAGGGGGAAGGTACAAGATGGTGGTGATGGTGGTAGTGGTGGTGATGGTAGTGGTGGTGGTGGTGATGGTGGTGGTGGTAGTTTATTTTAAGATTGCTATATAAAAAGTTATCAAAAACGTGTTAGATTCTTTTCAAATGCTTCTGCTACATTTATTTATTAATTTTGTAGATTCCAGTCCGTTTCCTTGAGTCTTTTAATACTGAAACGCATTTTTACCTTAATTTTTGGTTAAGATTAGACGATCCTATTTGCATTAGAAAGGGTCTATGAAGGTCAGAAGATTAATGGCCTGAGTCTTCACTATTTTAATCATATCAATGTGTAAAAAAAAAGCAGCAAACACGCAGTCAAGTGGTAATTCTGCTTGGCCCTTTGTACAAAACAGCCATTTATTCACGCCGCAGTGACAAGGGATGCAGGCGGCGGGAATGCAGCGCCACAACACACACACACACACACACACACACACACACACAGCACACGCGTCACACTCCGCTGGTTATTCATGCGCCGTGGAAAACACTGTGCTCTGCTGTATTGCCAATGCTTCGCGTCGTGACGACCCTGGGATAAAGTGGTGCCTTGTCAGTGTTTTAATTGTGATCATTGCGTTATGTTTTTTGTGTTTGGTGAAGATGTAAGTACCAAGTGAGATTGTAAGAGATGAACTGGTGCCTTGTTAGCATTGTAGTTAGAGATACTGTATTATATTTACTCATTAATGTAGAGTGGGTGTACTAAGCATAAAATTTCAGTATTGTACATGCTCACATCTGCTCTGTGTGTGTGTGTGTGTGTGTGTGTGTGTGTGCCTCATTTCAATACATTATGCAAAACAGTTCACAAATATGGGCACTTTTCACCAAGAGCACAAAAAAAAAATTTACGTATATTTTGCATAAAACAATTACAAATGCCATTACATGTTAACAATTATTACGGCAACGCTACATACATAAAGGTTACAGGTCAGAGAGAGAGAGAGAGAGAGAGAGAGAGAGAGAGAGAGAGAGAGAGAGAGAGAGAGAGCCCACGTTTGCATAAGTAAATACACTACTGATGACTCTCTCTCTCTCTCTCTCTCTCTCACTTGTTAGTTAAGGAGAATAAAAAAAAGTTAGGCACAAAAGCAGCACTCGAAGCTTCCATCAGTTACAGAATGTTTGGAATAGAAGTATTGGCTTAGTATTGAATGTGACTTTGAAATGACTTTGTGGGGAAGTGTGTTGACTCAGCCGGCGAGTAACTGCGAGAGGAAGAGGGAGAGAGAGAGGGAAAGGGAGAGCACAACCCCAGGGAAGGGAAACTGGCATGGGGTTTAAGCTCAAGGGAAGGTGCGATGGAATATTTGAAAGCAAGATATTGTGTTCTTCCGCCTTCACTGTGTCACGGAAGACAAAAAGGAGCAATTGACAAGATGTTGAGAGGAATGGAGGAAGGAAAAGGAGGTATGTCTCTCTCTGTCTCTCATATTTATTTTGGTGGTGGTGGTGGTGGTGGTGGTGAAGTGGTGAAGGAAGAGGGAACTGTAGAATGAAGGAATGGAGAATGATAGAAGGAAAGCAAGGATATTTTAGAGAATGCCAGGAAAAATAAGAAAAAAATCAAGAACAATAAGGAAAATAAGGAAAATAAAGGAAAAGAATGTAGGAAGAAACTAAATGAAGGGAAAAGATGGAAGAAGGAAGGAAAAGGAAGGCATGTCTCTCTCTCTCTGTCTGTCTCTGTTTCCCTCTCTCTGTCTCCTCACTGTTCTTTTAGTATTGCAAGGCTTTCCTGTTGCAACACACACTGTAAACACTTCTGCTGCTTCATTTCTCTCCGACACGAGGCGTAAATCCATTATTGCTGCAGTGGAGGTTAAATTGAAGCGTTACTGGCGTTCCTGATCGTGCAGAAGCAGGTACATGGTTACGTATTACTTATTCATCCCTGATCTGTGCTTCATTTTCCGTCATTCTGAAGAGCTGTGGTTGAAATTTAGCCGAAACATTATTGGGAATTCGTGACAAATACAGAAAAATGCAACGTTACAATATTACTCCTCTGTACTTCATTTTATTCATACAGAAGTAAGTGCAGCATTACATCACTACACCGTGCTTCATTTAGAGTCATTGAGAAGCAAGTGGGTTATAATATCTCTGCTGTTTTGCTTCATTCTAAGTCACATGAACGTTTGGTAAGCTCTGGATCGCCTGGTTTGGCGCTGGATGTGTGATTGCATTGCTGTTGTCTGCTCAGTGGGGGGAACAAATGCGTCACCTCTAGGAATGTGAAACGAGAGAGAGAGAGAGAGAGAGAGAGAGAGAGAGAGAGAGAGAGAGAGAGAGAGAGAGTGTGTGTGTGTAGCCTAAGGGTCCACGTGTCACTCGGCCTTCACTCCCTAACTCCTTCACCCCTCCCCTCACTTCCCCTCAACCCCTCTTCCCCCTCAACCACTCCTCCCCTGCCATGCGCTGAGATGTCAAGTGCTGCGTAGATAGTGTAAACACGTACACACACACACACACACACACACACACACACACACACACACACACACACATTAAAATAACGACGATCTGGCAAAGGTTAGGAGGAAAAAATGACTTGATGAATGAGATAACCAGTAAAAAAAACGAAAAAAAGAAAATAATAATGAAAAAAAAACGTAATATTGAAAAGAAAATGAAATCTGAAGGCAATTTTTATGGGCAATCTTTCCCATAATCCCCCTGTATATATATAATTTTATACTATATAGTCTTTTAAATCACTCAGTAACTTCGGAAAACACACAAAATACACTTATTCTCTCTCTCTCTCTCTCTCTCTCTCTCTCTCTCTCTCTCTCTCTCTCTCTCTCTCTCTCTCTCTCTCTCTCTCTCTCTCTCTCTCTCTCTCTCTCTCTCTCTCTCTCTCTCTCTCTCTCTCTCTCTCCATTTTTCCTTTTCTACACTGCCAATGTTGTAAATAATAGTAACATAAGTAAAAGCGACAAATCCCGTTCCAAATCGAGAGTATTCAACTCCCTTCAGTACTGGGACACATTTTTACCTTGAGATATATGCACGATTAGACCACTTTATTGATATAAGGAAGGCTCTGTGGATGTTAGAAGGTTAATGGCTTGTGTCTTCACTATTTTAATACCCCACATAAGTTTCTGAAGTTCTATAAAATCACCAAATAGTAAGCAGGGTGAATATGGAAACGTATTTAACCCTTTCAGTACTGGGACACATTTTTACCTTAGAATTTATGTACGATTAAACCATTTTACTGACATTAGGAGAGGTCTATGGAGGTCAGAAGATAAATGGCTACAGTCCTCACTATTTCAATCTTCCACATAAGTTTCTGAAGCTGTATAAAATCACTAAATAGTAAGGAAGGTGAATATGGAAACGTATTTAACCCTTTCAGTGATGGGACACAATTTTACCTTGAGATTTATGCACGATTAGACCACTTTAATGGCATCAGGAGAAGTCTATGGAGGTCAGAAGATTAATGGCTACAGTCTTCACTATTTCAATCCTCCACATAAGTTTCTGAAGCTGTATATGATCACCAAATAGTAAGTAGAGTGGAAATGGAAACGCATCCTAGTACTGAAGGGATTAAAGGTGCTAACTAACCCAGCGATCCAGCGCATGGCAGGTAATATATATACACACACACACACCTATCTCTCAGTCTGGTTGCCATGACGATTTCCGCCTCAAATCACTCCCAATGCGGCAGCCCAAACTCTCCTGGACGCACCCTCTCTCTCTCTCTCTCTCTCTCTCTATGCGTGTCTACAGCTCTATGTTATTTCGCTGTTCCTCCTTTTATTAGCTTTCCTTTCTACTTTTTCTACTTACTACTACTACTACTACTACTACTACTACTACTACTACTACTACTACTACTACTACTACTACTACTACTACTACTACTTATACTGCTATCACTACCACTACCACTACCACCACCACTACTACTACTACTATTACTACTCCAATACTACTACCACTAATACCACTGCTACAATTACTATTCTCCGCCCACTGGTTAATGGCGGCCGATCATTCTTTCAGTGATAGGAAGGGCGTCTCTTTTTCCGGACAGTTGTGCCTCACTGTGGTCGATAATGGCGCCATTGGACAAATTTGACTTTCATGGAGGATGATTGAGGTTAATTCCGGTAATACGTGGATCAGACGATAGGGCGGCGATGGCTTCCACTTCCCCGCTCCACCAAGACCCTTCATCCACCCAAACAATACCATAGCCACTCTCAGCCACTCTCACCCACTACCACCGCCACCACAGCCACCAACATCATTACTACTGCCACTACCACTACTATCGAACATAAAGAGATAAGCAATACCATAGCCACTCTCAGCCACCACCAGCCACTACGACCACCACCACCACCACTACTACCACTACTACCACTATTACCGAACACAAAGAGCTAAGCAGAAAAGAATATTTGTATTAAATCTATTTCTTTGCTATTAAGACACTCATTTCATCAGTTAAACCCTGGAACCACCACCACCACCGCCACCACCACCACCACCACTACTACCACTACTACCATTAATACAGAGCACAAAGAAATAGAAGAGGAAGAAAAAATTGCCCTACAGCTATTTTATTCTCTAAGACACTCATTTCATCTGCTAAATCGGCACCACCACCACCACCACCGGCACCACCACCACCACCACCACCACCACCACCACCACCACCACCACCACCACCACCACCACAATAGAAAACCACAAAGAGGAAGGAAACACAGCATCACACCATTTAATTTACTATTGACACTTATTATTTTCAGGTAAACCAGAACTCATCGCATTTTCTTCTTCATTTCCTCCTTCCTGTGACTTAAACAACCGAGGCTTCATTGGCAGTAGTCCTCTCATTTTCTACTTCTATATTTTGCACCATTTTCTTTAGAGACTGTCACCTCAGGATAGAAAAGCGAAGGCTCCTCCCCATCCACCATTCCTTACATACAACTAACCACACACTAAGGAATACAAAGAGAAAGGAAGACATACAGCAACGTGAAGAAGGAAGAGGAGGAGGAGGAGGAGGAGGAGGAGGAGGAGGAGGAGGAGGAGGAGGAGGAGGAGGAGGAGGAGGAGGACAAGTAATCAGAGGATATGAAAAGGAATCAGAACCTATTAGAAGAATGTCTGTTCCTGAGAGAGAAGAGGAGAGAGAGATATTGAGAGAGAGAGAGAGAGAGAGAGAGAGAGAGAGAGAGAGAGAGAGAGAGAGAGAGAGAGAGAGAGAGAGAGAGAGAGAGAGAGAGAGAGAGAGAGAGAGAGAGAGAGAGAGAGAGAGAGAGAGAGAGAGAGAGAGAGAGAGAGAGTTGCACTTTGCGTCACCTCAAACCGTGTGAGAGAAATGGTTTTAAGGTGACTCCATCTGAGGCCAGCTGAGATCCGGGAGGCTGCGGGCAGGAGAGAGAGAGAGAGAGGGCTGGAACGGGCTGGAGAGAGGGCTCAAGGGGACTAGGAGGGCTGAGGCTGAGGACTGTGATGTAGGACTGGTGGTGGAAGTGCCTGATGGAGCTGAGAAGAGCGGCGGTGCTGGTAAGGGGCTGATAAACCGTGTGTGGTGCATGACAGGAGAGAGAGAGAGAGAGAGAGAGAGAGAGAGAGAGAGAGAGAGAGAGAGAGAGAGAGAGAGAGAGAGATGTATTGAGTGTGTTGAGTGCTGGAGGGCTGAAAATGAAATGGACCTGCATGAAGTGATGAAAGAAAAAGAAAGGAGAGAATTGAAAGAGCTGAAGGGTATGGGACACGAGAGAGAGAGAGAGAGAGAGAGAGAGAGAGAGAGAGAGAGAGAGAGAGAGAGAGAGAGAGAGAGAGAGAGAGACGAGAGAGACGAGAGAGATGAGAGAAAGAAAAAAGAAAACGAGCATCACCCACCACTCATCCATCTATTCCCTACTTTAACACCTGCTATGTCCACACACAAGAATCACCACCACATCTTCCACTACAACCATTTAACCTCCATTCTCTCCTTCAGCGCCTCCTGCGGGTCTCTTTCCCTCGCATTGCCCGTAAACAACAAACAACACCACTCTCATACGCTGGAGGAGGAGCAGAAGACAAGCTAGACGGCGTGACCCAACCCGCTGCAGGCTCAACTAGGTCAGTGAGGGCGTCTGCAGCCTGAGGAACATCGGGGCGTCCAGTGCGAGGATGGACGGGCTCTGGCAAGTGACCAAACGACCGCATTGACGGGCTGGGCGGCGGGGGAGAGGCGGGGCTCGGGTGATTGTGAGGCGGAAAGGGGGCGGGTCCATGTCAGTTCGTGTCGGTTCCTGTCGGTTCTTGTCGGTCCTTGTCGGCGTCCGTGCGTCGAGTAGGTCACAGAGTGGTTGGGGAGCAGCGCCAGACCTTTCCCCGTAATTGGATTCGGGTGCCTTCTGGAGCAGCGCTGGGCAATATCCAATAAAATGGGATCTGCATACTGACCGCCCCTGTTATCACAAGCCAAGCCCCCACCCAGCCCCGCCTTCCAGCCTCTTCACGCCTCGAGGGGCTGGCACGCTCTGTACTGTTCCTACTCTATGCGGACCAGTGGATCTATGACTTGGGGACACTGGCGCACTACTAGGCAACTAATTACACTACATAAAGACGTAATACCTATAGAATCACAAGTATACCAGTGGATCTATGTCTTAGGGATATTGGCGCACTGTTAGACAAGTAATTACAATACATAAAGACGCAATACAGTGTCACACGCACACCAGTACATATCCATAATCACGTCACATGAAGCCACAATCGTCACCACACTACCACACCATCACAACAAATCTTTACCACACTTGCAGCCACACCACGTTACCACATTACACCACCACAAAGTCCACACGCCACACAGCCTCCGTCGCTGCTTCCTTACCGCGTTAGGCAAAGTTTGGGTAAGTTAGTGGGGCGTTTGGCGAGAGCAGCACATATGACCCACGTGTTGAGGCGCTGACCTGGATTCGCGTTCTCGTCTTGGCGGGATTGAGGGCAACTACCGACAACTGCAGCGGCGTGTATCTGATATACTGGATTCGTTCAACCTCAATACGATCAGGCAAAACCGTGATGTCCGCTCAGAGACTTCGTGTTTGGTGGTGTGTGACGCAGTAAAGCCCGCATTCAGAGGGGCTTTGTTCTCTCAACAAGACTATTTTCACAGGCTACGGTGATGATTAGCCGGGTTCTCAAGGGTGTCTCTCCTGTTTATCCGTTAGTAGATCAGTGAAATTGCCGCCAAAAATCCCCATTACTTGAACTATGTAGAGGCTTTTCAAACTAGTCGAGGTTCCAGCGGTAATGTGTCAGAATACCGTCCTAAATACCAGGAAATTTGTACTTCACGATGAGTGGTGGCCTGCCTCCCGTACGGCTCGCCAGCTATCCTCCAGCCAGCCTCTCACCAGCCTCCCACGAGCCTCCCACGCCTCCCATTCATCAACATTACCATCAAGCCTTGATTACACAAACCCAGTTACAGGACAAAAATAGCTGGCTCGTCACATCAACGACCCCGACAACGCCCCTTCTTCCACAGACACGGTAACTTCCCACACTCACACCTATTCCCTCACCTTACATCCACTCCTGCACTCATCAACACCCATACACGCTCTCTACCTGCATCAACGTTTAAATTCCTAACATCCACCCACTCTCTCTCCCTTCATATAGCCATCCCTGCCACCCTCTTCTCTATATCTACCCCCGTCCTCTCATCACCCACATACGCACCGCCGCTCTTACAGTATTCATGTGATTCCTCTCTAACAAATCATGCCTTTAACCCCTTCAGTACTGGGACACATTTTTACCTTGAAATTTATGTACGATTAGAGTATTTTATCGACATTAGGAAGGGTCTATGTAGGTCAGAAGGTTAATGGCCAAATTCCTCACCATTTTAATCCCCTACATAAGTATCTGAAGCTGTATAAAAGCACCAAATAATAAGCGGAATGAATGTGAAAACACTTCATGATACTGAAGGGGTTAAGCAAAGCCGCACCACCGCTCATGTCGACACAGATGGCCGTGTAATCTTTCCTGGATGTGGAAAAGTGAGTCTCATCCCGCTCTGCAGCTCGCCCGACACGCTCTCTTTGCGCCACTCAACTTGTGATGTTTAATGAAGTATTAATTATTCATCAGCCAATATTTGCCGAGCGCCTGTGAGGGTGAAAAGCAGGTAATCACGACTAAGACTTTGCTAATCATACGCGCTGCTTCACCAGGCGAGGCGAGGCTAGACTGTCTGGGTAGAGGAAGAACAGGACTGATACATACACACAGTACGGCTTGAGTGTGTGACTAAGGCGGTGTAAGGTGGGACTGACGACACACACACACACACACACACACACACACACACACACACACACACACACACACACACACACACACACACACACACACACACACACACACACACACACACACACACAAAGAGGGTGAAAGAAATGAGGTGAAAAGATTTAGATTTCTACCTCAAAAATCCTTATAAGATCACAGTTTATCTATCGGTATATCTCCTTATCTACTCTTATCAGTACAAAACCAGTCCATGATCTACTGGTGTGTGTGTGTGTGTGTGTGTGTGTGTGTGTGTGTGTGTGTGTGTGTGTGTGTCCATTATTCAGAGCCTCCCACTACCAGCCCCGACCTCCCTTAGCAAAAAAGAGCCAGCCATCATATTTGGAAGCATTTAACCTGTAATTGCCCTCCAGAGCATTGCGTGACAGGTCAGCCCGTCCTGCCCTCCCCGGTCCCTCCATAATAAAGAATGTAACCCCTTTTCCCTCCCGCCCTCCTGTCCCTTCATCCCTCCAGCCCTCCTACCTCTCCAGTTCCTCCAATTCCTCCCTCTCACCCCTCCTCCCCTTACAGTCCCCCACTACAGTCAACAGTAATTGACACCCACACACTGACCTGGAGAGTAAACCTGTTCTTAAAAATGAACTTTGACGCGACAACTGTGACACCCACCAGAGATAGAGAGAGAGAGAGAGAGAGAGAGAGAGAGAGAGAGAGAGAGAGGGGGAGAGATGGAGTAATCAAATTTTATGGGAGAAAGAAACGTGGTGCGATGGAGGCTGCGTGTGTGTGTGTGAATGTAGTAAACGTCACGGTGACAAGTGGCGCTGCGTGGTTTCCCCTTGATGGTTACCGTAATATTACTCTGCTTACGAGGCGTGCTGCGGTGACGGTACGAGTGACAGTGAGTGCTGGGGGAAGGTAACGTGTCCATCAATCGTTACCGCGAAGTGTTAAGGTGTTGAGTGTATAAGAAATGTGATGATACAGGACATGACGCTGATACTGGGAAGAAAGTTGCGTGTCCTGTAATGAATGTCGGTGTCTAGGTAGTGCTGTGTTGGTTAGGCGCTGACAGAAAGAACGAGGCGAAGTGTCATGTAGGTGTGTCTTGGGGAGGGCATAAAGGACGAAACCTGGAGGAGACACTACCAGAAGGAGGAGGAGGAGGAGGAGGAGGATGGGAATGAAGGGGCCGCGTCCGGTTATCAGAGGACCAACCGGCTCATGCATCACTGGACCTGTCATCGGCGTATGCAGTGACTTATTCCCTCTATTCATCACCAGCAGGCGGCGGAAGGCACCCTCGCTCACCACTACACGGCACCAGCCCCTTCATACCCTCTCACTCCCTCTCACTGTCCCCACTCCCTTACCAGGCCACGCCAATGCATAACTAAGAGTAGGAGACAAAAATATATGACGCCGTAAATTTCTTAATGGTTGATTAGCAAATCGGTTCTCTTGTTTCTAAGTAAGGCCTGTATTCAGAAACGCTTTGCTCTCTCACCATCACTGCTTTCCAAAGGCTCCAGTTGAAATTACTCGTGTTTTTTATTAGTATTTTTTATAGTTCTGGTGATAGACTGGCAAGAATTCTAGTTTATTAACCTCTTCAGTACTGGGAGACATATTTACCTTGAGTTCTGTGTACGATTATACCATTTTATTGACATTAGGAAGGGTCTGTGGAGGTTAAGAGAGTAATGGCCACAGTCTTCACCATTCTAATCCCCCACATTAGGTTCCGAAGCTGTATAAAATCACCAGGTAGTAAGCAGAATGAATATGGTACTGAAGGGGTTAAAAGGAAAAACTGTCTTGAAAACCTGGTACTTGTTTCTGTGGTCTTGAAAAATTGTAGTGAGAGGGGAAGGCGTTTCTGAGCACAGGCGTAAAATCAGAAGAGTTTTAATTGGTACTTTTTGCCCCACGACGGTCTTCAGACTAGATGATATTGGTTTTAGTAGCGTTGGAAAGGATGTTATCACCAATACTCAGATATCAAGTGAGTTATTCCCCAAGTAATTCATGCAAAGAAGGATTATCTGTAGCTTATTGTTGAGTCCTAAGTTTGCTACACAAGGGGAGGAAATGATATTGGTTTTAGATGTGCGAGAAAAGATTATGGCCAACAACACTCAGATACCAAATAAGTTCTTTTCTTTCTCTTGTTAAGTATACAACAAGCAATAATCTTTAGTTTAATATTAACTTGCTGTTTGCTACACGAGGGGAGGAAATAATAATGGTTTTAGATGCGTGAGAAAAAAATATGACCCCGGATATCAAATAAGTTCTTTTCTTTCCCTAGTTAAGTATACAACGAGCAATGATTTCTAGTTTAATATTAACTGCTGTTTGCTACACGAGGGGAGGAAATAATATCAATTTTAGATGCGTGAGAAAAGATTATGACCACCAACACTCGGATACCAAATAACTTCTTTCCTTTTCCTCCATTAAGTATACAACAAGCAATAATCTCTAGTTTAATATTAACTTGCTGTTTGCTACACAAGGGGAGGAAATAATATTAGTTTTAGATGCGTGAGAAAAGATTATGACCACCATCACTCGGATATCAAATGAGTTCTTTTCTTTCCCTCGTTAAGTATAAAGCGAGCAATAGTCTCTAGTTTAATATCAAGAGCTGTGATTTGCTACACGTTATTCTTTAGGGAGGAGAGAATAATATCAATTTTACTAGGGAGGACATTACCAATAACACACACATATCACTTGTACCAAAATAAAAACAATCCCAAGAGTCTATTTTCAAGAGGCGTGATTCCCTATATAACACTCTTCATAAGGAATAATATTGGTCTTAGTAGGGAGGACATAGCCAATAAACACTCACATATCACTTGTACCAAAATAAAAACAATCCCAAGAGCCTATTATCAAGAGGCGTGACTCGCTATATAACCCTCTTCAAGAATAACATTGGTTTTAGTAGCGAGATAAACGATATTCCGGCCAGCACTCGGATTCTGGGCCAGGAAAAAAAGAAAAAAGCGCCAGTCAGGTCCAGCCGCGCCGCCAAACGCCAGCTTTATGACGCAGTATACAAACACCAGCCCCGTGACTCAGCGTTATTACTATCAGGTGTTGAGCTACGCGTCTGTCGTCCCCCTTTCCCTCCACTTCACACCTCTCCTCCCTCGCCTTGCTGTTATTCCCCAAGTAAGCCTCCAACACCTTCCCTTTAACAGCATCAGGTCTCCAGTTTGTGTCATCTTCGCCTTCTGTATCGTATTTCTCATCATTAGTCTTGCCTATGTTGTGTTTCTGTTGCTACACTTTTCTCTATTCACTTTTCAATACCGCGTTTTTGCTTTATTCTTTCACTTTTTCCTACTGTCTAAGCATTCCTCGTCTTCTGTATCCTAACTTCTTATCATTAGTATTGTTTATGTTGCTTCTATTGCTACACTTGTCTCTATTCACTTTCCAATACCACTTTCCATTATTCTTTTCAATTTTTCCTTCTGTCTTAGCATTCCTCGCTTTCTGTGTCCTAACTTCTTATCATTAGTATTGTTTATGTTGCTTCTATTACTACATTTGTTTCTATTCACTTTCCAGTATCGCTTTTTCTTTATTCTTTTCAATGTTTTCCTTTAGTCTTAGCATTCCTCACCTTCCGTGTTCTGTCTCTATCCACTGGTCTCACTTAATCCCCAAGGTGCAAGTCAGTAGAATCCTTCCTTTACCCTTTCAGTTCCTCTTCAGTTTCAATCTCTCAAGTTTTATGCCTCATCTCCATCTTAAGAATACTTAGAGAAGAAATATTACACCATAGTTTTCTTTCTCACTGCTGCGGCTATAAGATCCTCTACAAAACAGGAAATGAAGGGGTTTTGTGCTGTGCTGAATGTAGTAATGAGAGAGAAAGAGAAAGAGTGAGGGAGGAAAGTCGCTCATTTCTACCCCTTTCATTTTTTGAGGTTATATTCTCAATAATTCCTCTCATCTGTGCCATTTCTTCCCTATTACCAAGTCTCCATTCGCAATTCTCAAGCCAATGCATATTTTTGTACATCTATTTGCCTTCTTATCTTCCAGCCTCCCCACAGAGTCACAAGGTTCGATTGTAGGTTGGGCTTCCTCACTCGGGGCAACGGTTTCCTAGCGGATGGGCTTTGAGATTGAAGGTAACCAAAAAAGTACCCCCTTTAGCCCATCAATTCCCGTGAAAAGCCCACATGGTATAAAAAAGGTTAAAGAGGAAGAACAAAGACCAGCAAACTCGTTGGGAATTACTGTTTTGTCGAGCTGGGTAGTAAAATGGAAGGCTCTTAATCACACACTGTTTTCCCGAGCTATTGAACGCTCAGTTCTCGTGTATAGTGCAGCGAGGCAGTAAGAGTAGGATAGTAAAGGCGAACGATCCTCACCTCCTTAACCACGTATACAACTCTA
Organism: Portunus trituberculatus; assembly: GCF_017591435.1. Taxonomy (NCBI): domain Eukaryota; kingdom Metazoa; phylum Arthropoda; class Malacostraca; order Decapoda; family Portunidae; genus Portunus; species Portunus trituberculatus. The sequence continues at coordinate 20,973,623 of NC_059293.1, read as the reverse complement.
GTCTTCCTTGTGTGTGCAGGATAGACAGGGCGAAGGATCCTCACTTCTTTAACCCCTTTCAGTGCCATGACGCGTTTTTAAATTGACTCTGCTTACTATTTGGTGATTTTATACAGCTTCAGAAACTCACGTGCGGATTAAAATAATGAAGACTGTGGCTATCAATCTTCTGACCTCCATAGACGTCAACGAGATGGTCTAATGGTACACAAATCTCAAGGTAAAAATGTGTCTTAGTATTGAAGGGGTTAACTATGTATACAATTCTAATCTAGTCTTCCTCGTGTGTGAAGCAGCGAGGAACATGTGACGAATAATGTAGGATAGCAAAGGCGAAGGAACCTAACCACCTCCTTTGTTATAAGACAATGTAGGATAGCAAAAGTGAAGGATGCTAACCACCACCTCCTCTGTTATAACGACCTGTACAGCCTCGGCCCTTGTAGCGTGAAGAGCAGCGAGGCGCACGTGGCCGGCAATGTTCCTCACTTCTACACGGGCTTCGGCGAGACAGAAGTGATGCAAATCCCCCGTACCAGCGTAAGCCACGATACGAATCCGATTACTTGACGGGATTACCATCACAAGAACGCCCCCGGCTGCTCCTCCCCGGCGGCCAGACATGCAGCAGTGTCGCCTCTTTTCTCTCAGACCTCCGTGGGCCGCTGACGAGATTCACGAGTGGCTTGCTCTTAAATACACGTTAGGTCTTCGTCAAGGAAGCCTTCACTCAGCCCGGCCAAGCGTTTCCAGTCACGTTGTACCCTTGGCGAGATTAATTGCATGTATACACTCGACCCAAAAACTCCCTGCAGCATTTTGTGGTGATGGATGTGCAAATGATTCCTCGCTGACTGAGAGTGACTGGCGCGCCTGGCTGTGCTGACGCCGCGACGCTGCCATGTTGTGTTTGTCTTTGTACTAATGACTGCTGCTCCCACACACTGCGATGATTAGCAGCTCCGACACCTCCAGGAAGAGTTTCGTTATTATTAGTTCGTGCATCTCAAAATACGTGTTTTTTTAGAGGGTTTTATTAAACAATTCAGTACCATGACGCGTTCTCTTATTCGTTCCGCTTAGTATTTGGTGATTTTATACAGCTTTAAAAAACTTGTGTGGAGATAAGAATAGCAAAGTCTCTGGCCATTACTCTTCTGACCTCCATAGACCCTTCCTAATGTAAGCAAAATCGTCTAATCGTACCCAAATTCAAGGTAAGAAAGTATTCCAGTACTGAAGGGGTTAATGTTTGATCATTGTGTACAAATAAGAAATTATCAAAACAGACTAATTCTTCCTAACATAACCATTTATCATAGAAAAAAAAACACTACATAATTCTAAATAAGTAAGAGACGTAGAATATAAAAAATGAAGAATGACTCACAATTTATAACCCCAAAAAAAACACACGAACCTAAATGAAAACAGAGACTAAATATAGAAGTCTGAAATATAGAACACTGAAAGCTTCTAGGGACATAAAAGTGAAGGACTAAAGAAGGAAATCCAGCAATAACAAGCGCCATATGTTCAGCCGTTAATGAGGCACAAAAACGGGATATAAAGAAAAAGACGAGGCAATAACAAGGTGCAGTAGACACGTAACGAAGGGTCAGGTGTTCTAGGAGAGGCTCAGGTGTGCCCCTTGTTTATTAGAGACAGGTGAGAGAGAGAGAGAGAGAGAGGGTGGGGGAGAGGAGAGAAGGAGAAAGAAAAAAAAGGGAAAATCTGTCTATTAGTGATCTCCATGTTTGTCTTTCACTATTGTTAGAGAGAGAGAGAGAGAGAGAGAGAGAGAGAGAGAGAGAGAGAGAGAGAGAGAGAGAGAGAGAGAGAGAGAGAGAGAGAGAGAGACGAGAGAGACGAGAGAGAGAAAGTAAAGGAAAACAAACCTCGTTCACCTTTTTCTACTTTCACACTATTCTATCACTCAGCTGTAATCTCAAATATCACAAACCTTTCTTCGTAGGTGCCAAAAGATGATTAGAAAACGAGTAACTCTCTCAATCATCTTATCAACAAACTCGTCGACCACTCTCCTTCTCGCCTCAAGTCCAGTGAAGCCCATTTCGTATATTTAAACTCCATATTTTAAAAGATTCACTTACAAATTCTTAGGAAAGTTTAGATCAAATTCGGTTTCTCTCCTTTTTTAATTCTCTCTCTCTCTCTCTCTCTCTCTCTCTCTCTCTCTCTCTCTCTCTCTTTAATGTGAATTTGGTCCAACTGGTAGTTTTACTTAGAGAGAGAGAGAGAGAGAGAGAGAGAGAGAGAGAGAGAGAGAGAGAGAGAGAGAGAGAGAGAGAGAGAGAGAGAGAGAGAGAAAACGAAAAAATATGCAAAACAGTTTAAAAAGCGTAGTTTTGTTAGATAGAAAAAAGAAATACATAGATTTGAATATTGCACAGATTTCGACAAAAGAAATTCCAAAACACACACACACACACACACACACACACACACACACACACACACACACACACACACACACACACACACACACACACACACACACACACACACACACACACACACACACACACACACACACACACACACACACACACACACCACACACACTAGTCTTCTATGCAGTAACAGTATTGAACACACAGCTATGAAATGGTGTAGCCGAGGAGAGAGAGAGAGAGAGAGAGAGAGAGAGAGAGAGAGAGAGAGAGAGAGAGAGAGAGAGAGAGAGAGAGAAGAGAAGAGAGAAGAGAAGAGAAGAGAAGAGAAGAGAGGAAAGACCAAGACATGTAACAAAAAGAGCCCTTCTACAGATACACCTCGGCCCTTCGGGAAATAACACGTTCTGCAAACACTCCTTCACTTATACTCCACCTCCCTCTCCCTTACCATCAGAGAGAAAAAAATAACGGGTCCAAAGGAATACAAAGGAAGAACACAGAGAGACAGGGAGCTGCAGAGAGGATACAGAGGCAACGAGACAACGCAGAACAGTGAGATTGGATGGGAGTGAGAAGAGGACGGAAAAAATAAAGGGAAAAAGTGAAGGGTGGAAAAAACTGGTCCATTGAAAGGATGAAGAGTAAGCATTTGCGAGAGAGAGAGAGAGAGAGAGAGAGAGAGAGAGAGAGAGAGAGAGAGAGAGAGAGAGAGAGAGAGAGAGAGAGAGAGAGAGAGAGAGAGAGAGAGAGAGAGAGAGAGAGAGAGAGAGAGAGAGAGAGAGAGAGAGAGAGAGAGAGAGAGAGACTTTATCAATAAAGAAGAATAAAACAATAATAACAAGGATAATCAAACCAGAAAAAGAGAAAGAAACAGAAAAGATAAAAAAAGAAAAACAGAGACAAAGAGACAGAGAAACACACACACACACACACACACACACACACACACACACACACACACACACACACACACACACACACACACACACACACACACATTATTAATCTTTAAAACCACTTATGCACTTGTTACTAGGCACGCTTTCCACTCCCTCTCACCACCACTACCACCACCACCACCACCACCACCACCAGCCAGCCAGCCAGCGAGCCTTCCTCCCGTCACTCCCTCTCCATGAATTGCAAAGCGGGAAGTCCCCAGAATGAAAACAAGATGAAGTGAAACAGAGCAACGAAAAACTGCAATACACACGAGGGAGACAGAAAATGACCCTACATTTGCCCTGCCTTGCTCTGTCTCAGCTGCTTCGCTCCGCCTCACCTGGTGTATCTGCCTCGCCCTGCCTCGCCCTGCCTCGCTTGTCTTACCTGGCTCGCTTCCCGCACCTGAAATTACTGCCTGCCTAAGAGTCGGGAACGTGACCTGCCTTCTGTCTATCGATATCTCTGCTTCTCTCTCTCTTGTTTTCTTATTCTTTCTCCTATTTTTTTTTCTTCTTCTTCACCAAAATATATGGATGGGTTGCTGTTGATGTTTTTACTGCTGCTACTGCTACTACTGCTACTACTACTGCTGCGACTTCTGCAATACACCACACACCATTACTGACCTTTCCCCAACATGTGTTACCTTTCCCTCCTCACACACCACACAACACACTTTCATTGTACTATAAAATGCCTAAAAATATGCCAGATTGTCTTAAAATCCCCTAAAACATGCCATACTGTCATGAAATGCCCTAAAATCACGCCATACTGTCTTAAAATGCTCTAAAAACATGCCACACTGTCTTAAAACATCCTATAATCATTCCAAACTATCTTAAAATGCCCTAAAAACATGCCAAACTGTCGTAAAATGCCTTAAAAACATGCCATACTGTCTTGAAATGTCCTAAAAACATGCCATACTCTCTTGAAATGCCCTAAAACATGTGAAACTTTCAAAATGCCCTAAAAACATGCCATACTGTCTTGAAATGCCTTAAAAACATGCCATACTGTCTTGAAATGTCCTAAAAACATGCCATACTGTCTTGAAATGCCCTAAAACATGCCATACTATCTTAAAATGCCCTAAAACGCGGCTCAAAACACACATGACATAGTAAACAAGCCCCTCCCTCCCACGTGTACACACCTGCATATCATCTAGAGCCTAACATTTTTACAAGGAGTCATATTTCCCGGGGAGAGCAAAAATATTTTCACTGGTGCCCTTATTCATATGCAGGTCAGTCCATAATTTGTCTGCGCCCGCTCATCTTTTTCCTCGCGATGATAAACATTCGAGAAATCAGGATACATATTTTCCAGCACTGCTCTCTCTTATAAGGGGTGTTTTTTCGAAGGCCACAGGGATAACTGGTGAAGTGTGAGGTTGGTGTAAGGTGAAAGGGATAAGATTATTAGTGTTTGCAAGTGAATTTGAGTGATAGGTGTTAGTAGGAGGAAGAAAATATTAGAAAACAACACGAGAAAAATACAGGAAGTTGGCAGAAGGCTATAGTGACATGTAGGTAACTTTAAACCACTCGACAAATGGCAGAGCTTTAAAGCAGTGGGATTCGAACCTATACCTTTGGATGTCTGCCCGATCCCTCGCTCACCACCGCCTCGCTAGGTATAAGGTGTAAGGTGAAAGGGCTAAGATTATCAGTGTTTGGAAGTGAATTTGAGTGATAGGCCACAGTAGAATAAGGAAAATACAAGAAAAAAACATGAGAAAAATAAAAGGAAGTTGGTAGAAGTCTATAGCTAAAATAATGTGAATGAATTAAGTGATAGATTTTATTTTTTATTAAAGTTTCTCCTCTAAAAGCTTTGCACATCTAAAAGAAAACGGGAAACGCTCTTCATATTGCCAGATAAGCGTGCGGTAAATTCATCACCAAAGAGAAGAGAGAGAGAGAGAGAGAGAGAGAGAGGGGAGGGAAATTGCCGTAACCTCTGTACCTCTCCTCCGTCTCCGTCACGTGTCCAATCTTCCCTTTATGCTCTTCATTACACCAGGCATTTGTTCCTACACACACACACACACACACACACACACACACACACACACACACACACACACACACACACGTACATGGGCCTTTGATTGTTGCCTTTCTCTCTCTCTCTCTCTCTCTCTCTCTCTCTCTCTGCTAGTCACGAGTCATTTCTTTAACATCTGACAATTCCACATTTTACTTCCAAGTCTTATTTATTATTTATTTTTCTTTGTCAAGAGATTCTACTTTTGTTTCTTTTCTCTCTCTCTCTCTCTCTCTCTCTCTCTCTCTCTCTCTCTCTCTCTCTCTCTCTCTCTCTCTCTCTAGGCACATTTCTGCTACCTCAGCGAGATCTAACTTTCTACAAGCGGATTTACATTTTCCACGAAACAAAACTTTTTCAATATTTTCACTTCTCTCTCTCTCTCTCTCTCTCTCTCTCTCTCTCTCTCTCTCTCTCTCTCTCTCTCTCTACTCTTTGGTGCATTTATTTATATGTACGTGTGTGTGTATGTATGTGTGTGTGATGTTTTGTCCAGATGTCAGCTGTTTATTTAATGGAGTTGATGTGATTCTTGCTTTCCAGGTGCATTTCCCCACGGCCTCGCTCGCAAACCTGTCTTCCTCCTTCACCTCCTCACTCACAAACTCACGAACTCTCCATTAACTTTATTCCTTCCCCTCTCTCTCTCTCTCTCTCTCTCTCTCTCTCTCTCTCTCTCTCTCTCTCTCTCTCTCTCCACTTTCCATTTCATATAACTCAGAGCTCTTCATTGCATTTCCCTTCCCCTCTCATAATACTATTCTCCATTGCACGTTTTCTTCACTCTCTCTCTCTCTCTCTCTCTCTCTCTCTCTCTCTCTCTCTCTCTCTCTCCCTCCTCTCTTCTTAATACAGCTATTCATATCCCTCATTTTTTTTCTTTCCCTCTCATCTTTCTATTCAAAATACTCTTCATACTTGTAGCATTTATTTCTGCCTTTCCTCCTTTCCTTCTCTTGACGCACCTCTTCATAACATTCCTTCCACCAGTTCTTCCCTTCCTTCTATTCAAACATCTCTTTATAGCACTTATTTCTACCTTCTTTCTCTGTGCCTCACTTGCTACAGATCTTCATAGCATTTTCCTCCCTTCCTTCTACCTAAACTATCCTCCATAGCACTCACTCCTCACTTTTTCTCCCTTCATACAACTTTCCATACCTTTCGTCTTTTTATTTCCCTCTCGTTGCTTTTACCATCTTTCCCAGCACACTTAACCTTTTAGCACTACTTATTTCCCATGTAGCCTGCTCCTCACCCCCTATTCAAACACCTTTCCCAGTGTAACCAAGTGTAGAGATCCCGTCCTTGTCTTCTCACCTTGAACACCTTGGAAGAAACCCCCACTCCCTCTTCGTCCCTTTCCCCGTGCCTTCCTCCACCCAGCCACTCCTGATGACGCACACAGCACCCTTGGAATACTCGCACACCAGCGCCTTACGTCCTCCCTTCCCGTGCGTCATAGGAAGTTCTTGGCGCTCGTCTTTCTTGGGGCTACATTCTGAAACACTGCTACCAACTCCTCTACTACATATCAAAGGCTTTAGTTGATGATGTACCGGCTTTTAAGGGTGTTTTGATGCTTAGAGTTGTAGATTAACACTTTAAAACATGGCTAGACATCGCTGGGGGCTTTGAAAATAATCATGGTGAGAGAGTGAAGCGTTTTAGAATACTGGCATAAGTGATTTGTTCGGCTGCTTCTCCCTTCAGAGCACCTTGACCTGTCCGTTGCTTCGTCCTGCCTCGCCTACGAACTCAAGGGTCACATGCACACGAGAGAGCAAAGATTTCTTGGTCAAAGAGTCGTGGTTTTTAAGCCTTTGTTGGAGAAAAACATGGAAAAAGACTGGATGCGTTCTTGGTTCCTCTCTCTGCCTCTCCCTCTCCCTCTCCCTCTCTCTCTCTCTCTCTCTCTCTCTCTCTCTCTCTCTCTCTTCACCTGAATGCCTGACGCTCGAAGGGACACAGAAGAGGGAGAGGAGGAAAGCAAATGAACAATGAACTATTTCGATTCAACTGAGATCATGGCGAGAGTTAACGGCAACTAACGGGACGGCGAGAAATGAGCGCTGAGTGACGAGAGAGGGAACACCAATGACCAGTATTCAGAATCCCTTTGCTCTCACCACAACTGCTTTCCAAGGCCACTGAGACGATTAGCCGGGTTTCCAAGAGTGTTTGTCGAGTTAGTAATGTAGATATCTTGATAATCTGTCCCTCAAATAACGGAAATGGTTTTAATATCTTGTGTAACTCTAACTAGACTTTTTGAAGTTAGTGAAGTGTTTCAGAGTAATGTTAATAGTAAAAGCACTACCACCAGGACCACCAGAGCCACAGTAGTAGTTCTTTTGTTTACTGACGCAGGTGCAACAGAATACATGATGGACAATGATACGTAATACTAGATAAATAAGCATAATACAAGGTGAAATACATTAATAAAATGGCAAAATACAATATACTGCTCACACACACACACACACACACACACACACACACACACACACACACACACACACACACACACACACACACACACAAACACACACACACAGATACACATACACTTACAATTCCTGCTGTCTGACCCACTTACAAGACCTCACTGCAGCGATGAGCGTATAACATCAAACAGGCAAACAGACAAACAGACACAGGCAGGAATACATACATACATACATACATACAAACAGAAATAGAGACATGCAGACAGACGGACACTAGTCATCCAGGAAGGGCTCTGCGGGGCTTAGTAATAATCTTTTCAGTATTACATTCGTCACACTCTCATGGAAATGTCAAGCGGTGATGAGCAGCGCGGCCTCCACTCGCTAATGTATCGCCCGTTCTGGTACAGTGACAGAATTCTAAACCACATCGGCGCCACACCACTACTTTCACAAGGCTCTAGTTGACGTTACACGGGTTTTTAAGGGTGTTTTTATGGTTATAGTGAGAGATTAGCACGATTTCTATATCATTAACAAAGAAAAACCCAGCTAATCATCCCTATATTCTGAATTATGTCTGCTCCACACCACTACTTTCACAAGGCTCTAGTTGACGTTACACGGGTTTTTAAGGGTGTTTTTATGGTTGTAGTGAGAGATTAGCACGATTTCTATATTATCAACAAGAAAAACCCAGCTAATCATCCCTATATTCTGAATTATGTCTGCTCCACACCTTCACTGCTTTCACAAGGCTCTAGTTGAGGTTACACGGGTTTTTAAGGGTATTTTCATGGCTGTAGTGAGAGATTAGCACCAATTCTATATTATTACCAACAGAGAGTCAGGTTATCATCCCTGTGGCCTTTAGAAATACGTCTACACTTTGAATCATGTCTGTAACTCACTTCCACTACTTTCACAAGGCTCTACTTGAGGTTACACGAGTTTTTAAGGTTGTTTTTATTGTTGTAGTGAGAAATTAGCACTAATTCCATATTACTAACAAGAGAAAACCAGCTAACTATCCCTGTGGCCTTTAGAAATACGCCTATATTTTGAATTATATCTCCTCCACACCTCTAAAACGTTCAGAACATTTTAATTGAGCTTGCACGGGTTTTTATGGCTGTAATGAAGGATTAACGAGATTTTACATGATTCGCAGGAGAAATAGTCTTGAAATGCTTCTGTGCCGTACCTCCACTACACCCAACGCTTTATTTGAAGTTAGACGGAATATTAAGAGGATTTTATATGGTTGCAGAGAGAGATTACCAAGATTTCTACAATACTCACGGGAAAAACAGTCTTGAGAACCTTGCTTATCATCACTGTGGCCTTTGAAAATAATCGTGGTGAGAGAGCAAAGCGATTCAGAACACGTGTTAGAGAGATAAGGCAGGGGAACAGAGAGCGGAGAGCAGTGAACAGTAGGAAGTGAGTGGTGAGTGGTGGGCAGTGGGCTGTGGGCTGTGGCTAGTCGGTGGGTGGACGTGTGTGTGTGGCCGCAGCATCCCGCCCACTCTTGTTATCCCCCACCGTATTCAATCCCAGGAAAACAATGATAATGTCACGCACCTGACACTCCCGACAACACGTGAATAATGTTGCCCCCACTTTGTATGTTGTCCCGCGCGCTTCCCAATCCGATCATCCATTCCCGTCACGTCACGACACACACATTTTCTGATTCACTTTATTCGCCGCGCGTCAAAAGAACTAAGAGATTTGCTGCGCCGAGGCCCTTCATCCGCAAAGCCACAATGATTATACCTCTCATTACTGTCACTTGCAGAGCGGGAAATGCAGAATTTAGGTCAGGATTTGATGACTCGGGTAATGGATGACTCTAAAAAAAGAAAAAAAAACCAGACAAATCAAATGAAAGAATGCTGCGGATTACATTAGAATTTCTACTAAGTGGCGGAGAATGGAAGGAAGAGAGGAAGGGTGAAGGGTGAAGGATGAAGGGTGAAGGGTGATGCTAAAAGATTTGCTACCCGAGGCCCTTCATTCGCAAAGCCACAATATGATTATACCTCTCATTACTGTCACTTGCAGGTTGGTAAATGCAGAGTTTGTGTCAGTATTTGGTGACTCAAGTAATGCCTGTAACTTTTATCAATATTTGACCCCTTCAGTACCAGGATGCGTTTTCATATTCATTCTGCTCATTTGGTGATTTTATACAGCTTCAGAAACTTATGTGGGGATTAGAATAGTGAAGACTGTGGCCCTTAATCTTTTGACCTTCATAGACCCTTCCTAACGCAAAGTAAACCGTTTATTCACACCCAAAAATGAAGGTAAATAATGCGTCCTGTACTGAAGGGGTTAGTGACAAATCCATACATATATTTCTCATTTCTTATTCATTTATTACTTCGTCTTTCCTTCCTTTCTTTTTACGTCAATATCGCAGCTTTATTTGACGTCTAAATTATAAAACATTCTAACTAATAATGATAATAAAAGTAACAAAAATAATGATGAAACCGTACATTTCCTTCATTAACCAGAAAAAATAGTAAAAAATAGATATCCTTCACTTTTTAACTCTTTCTTTCCTTCCAGATAAGAAATACAATCTTTATGAGACACATAAATCATGTAATAGTCTAAAATAGCTTAACTTTAATAATAAAACCACATTTCCTCTAACAATTGAATAGAAGAGGAAAAGATAAAGACAGCTCGTTCTTTTTTTACTTCCTTCCTTCCTTCCTTTCAAAATAATAAAAGTGAACCACCAAAATTTTCGCTATCAACATTTTTTTCTGCTGTTTGGTACACTTTTCCTTCATAATCAATCACCCTGAGACCTCTTTATTTATTCTACAGCCACCTCCAATCTTTAAACTGTGTAGAAATCCCCAACTCTATGCTTTTTACTCCCATTCTTCCCTGCACATACTTATAAAGAAATCATGCATTGTTCCTGGTGATGTGAACCTCTTCAGTACAGAGACGCATTTTTATCATGAGTTTTGGGTGTGATTAGACGATTTTATTTGCATGGAGGTCAGAAGGTTAATGGCCAAATACTTCACTATTTTAATCGCCCACATAAGTTTCTGAAGCTGTATAGAATGCCAAATAATAAAAAGAATATATATGGTCATGATACTGAAAGGGTTGAAGAGGTGAACGGTTTCGTATCGCAGTGAAAGAATTAAATGAGAGAGAGAGAGAGAGGTGAAAATAAATACCATTCGAATCTTTACATCCTCCTCTTTCCTTTCCTCCCTCCTTCCTTCCTTCCTTCCTTTTTTCCTTCCTTCCTTCCTTCCTTCCTTCCTTCCTCCTTATGGACATCCAGTCCCGGCTTCCTCCACGCTTTGCCGCCTTCCTGACACCGACAATGACCCAAACTGTTGCGCCGCCACCAGCCAGAACGGAGTGTCATCTTTACAGCGTCCTCTCTGCATTACTTCTCATTCCTTCCTTACCCTGCCTCTCTCTCTCTCTCTCTCTCTCTCTCTCTCTCTCTCTCTCTCTCTCTCTCTCTCTCTCTCTCTCTCTCTCTCTCTTCTTTATTAACTTTATAGGATACTTGCCACTCCTCCTATTCTCTTTAAATTTTCCATGTCTTGTTTCTCCTTTCCTTCTTTCCTTCCTTCATATCGCTTTAAAATCCTCTTAAATGCTTCCTCCGTCTCTCCTTCCGCCTCCTTCCTTCCTTCCTTCCTTCCTTCCTTTCCTTACTTTTCTTCATGTCGTCCTCCCAGCTTTATGATGCATCCTTCTTCATTTCTTTCGTCTCCTCCTCTCCTTCCTTCCTTTATAGTATCTTACCACTTCTATGGTTTCTCCTCCTACTCCTCCTCTATATCCCTTCCTTCCTTCCTTCCTTCCTTCCTTCCTTCCTTTCTTCCTTCCTTCTTGTTTCCCTGTTCATGAAAATCTAATATTTTTTGGGGAGCGCAACATGAATATCAAAGGAGTGAAATTTTCTCTCTCTCTCTCTCTCTCTCTCTCTCTCTCTCTCTCTCTCTCTCTCTCTCTTGACCCGCTACAGATCATCTTGTCTTCTCCTGCTTCATTCATCACTGATTTTATGATTGGCACCTCTTCCTCCTCCTCTTCCTCCTCCTCCTCCTCCTCCTTCTCCTCCTCCTCCTCCTTCTCCTCCTCTCCTTCTCCTTCTCCTCCTCTCCTCCTCCTCCCATCCTCTTCTCCTGGTGATGCTCTTCTTCTTCTCTTTCTTCTCCTCGTCTTTCTGCTATTCTTCCTCTTCCTGCGCCTCTTGTTTCTTCACATACTAGTCTTCCTCCTCCTTCTCCTCCTCTTCCTCTTCTTGCTGATATTCTTCCTCCTTTTCCTCCTCCTCCTCCTCCTCCTCCTCTTTCTCTTCCTGTATTGGTGTTCTTTCGACTCTTTCCCCTCCTCCTCCCCCAACTCCTCCTCCTCCTCCTCCTCCTCATCGTCGTCTTCTTCCTCTTACTCCTCATCGTCGTCTTCTTCCTCTTACTCCTCCTCCCACTACAATTTACACATCATTATGAGAAGAGAGAGAGAGAGAGAGAGAGAGAGAGAGAGAGAGAGAGAGAGAGAGAGAGAAATCGAGGCATCAGACAGGGGAGAAATTACAATAATCAGTCAAAAAGAAGGATTGCACGGCGGTGTGGGCCTCGCCGCGCCGCCCTATCTGGTTCTGGCAGGCCACAGACACGCGCGGCCTTCACTCCCAGCTTGCCTTTCCATCCCTGCATGCTGACCGAGATTCAAAGTTGTATTAAACATTTTTGTCTCTCGTAGGAAGGTGCATTCGTATTACTACTACTACTACTACTACTACTACTACTACTACTACTACTACTACTACTACTACTACATTATCACCATCTTCACCATCATCATTATCTTAACTGTTGCTTACATTTCTAAAACCACCACCACCACCACCAACTTACCACAACCACTACTACCACCACCACCACCACTACCACTAGCAAGCCCCTAGACGGCCATTCCATTACATTCCCTACGCTGCAGACTCCGGAGTTACCGCGCTGCCTCTTGCCATTATCATAAAAGCATCCATGTGTTAGTCAGTAGGGGTGCCACTCTCGCCTCCCACTCATGCAGTCAGCCACCGCCGCCCCCTCACCTCACTGTCCTTGCGTGAATGGCAGTCAGTATCAGATCATCGATAATGTACGAGGGTTTATATAGGAAGTGTGCATATGTGAGGGAAGTTATCAGTTATATAAGGATAATAGTAGGATTGGAAATAGGTAAAGTGAAAAAATTGGGTGGATAAAAAAGGATTGGGGATAGAAGGATGATAGAAGTGGGAGGATGATGATAATGGAGTGGGAATAATAGAATGGTAAAAGGTAAATTAAAAGGATTGGAAGGATGTTAGGAATAGAATAGGGATAGAAGATGATAGAAATGGGAAGAAGATGAAAATAAAACAGGAATAGTTGGATGACAAAAAGGGTAAGATAGAAAAGAGTGTTAGAATAAGGAAGAAGTGAAGTGTTTAAGTAAAATAATGATAATAAATACAGAAGTGAGTGAATTAAACCATGAATTGGAGAGAAAAGTGTAAAAAAATCAAGCGAATATTTAAACACAACTTATCAATCGTGAAAAATAAACAAGAATAACATAATGAATAAAACAAACCACGAATAAAATACAAGAAATAAAAAAAAATAAACGAAACACACAAACAAACTAACCAATCCAACAAAAACAAATTAATTAAACTCATCACTGGAAACTCACTCATAAATTTGACCTCCAACATTCCCCTTTATTTTTCCCCTCAGCGGACTTCCCTCCCCGTCGTGCGCCGTAATTTCCCTCCTCCTTTTCCCCTTCGCTAAGTACAGTAAGTTGAGGCGCCGCGGGAAGCAAGGCCGTGAAGAATACTTGGCTTTCAGAGAGTTGGTGGGAATGACGAGAGTTTAGGCCGTGCTGGGAGGCGCTCACTCCGTCACCAGGCAACACTCAGAGCTGCCTCCCACGCGCCTCCTTATCTACCCTCTGATCTTTTTACCTCAGGTCGCGGCTTAGGCTCATATTCAGAAAGTCTGCTCCCTCACTATGACTATTTTCCGAAGGCTACAGAGATTATTAGCTTGGTTCTCGGGATTGCTTATACCTTGTCTCATATAAAAGGCTCGTATTAAGAAACGCTCACGACGACTATTTTGGAAGGCTCTAGTTGAAGATACTCATGTTCTTAGGGTATTTTTATGGTTCTGGTGATGGATTAGCAAGATTTCTAGTTTATTATAAGAAGAAAATGCCTCAAAAACTCTGCTGGTTGTCTCTGGGACCTTAGAAAATTGTCGTGGTGAGAGAGCAAGGCATTTCTGAATATGGCCTAAAGTATTACAAACCGGCTATTTGAAACTCTTTGCTCGGTCACCACGAGAAATTTCAAAGACTACAGAGGTGATTTAGTTTGGTTCTCACGGGTGTTTTTTGTGTTGGTAATGTAGAAATGTTAATCTGCCACTAGAACCATAAAATAAGCCTCAGAAATCAGTGTAGCTTTGAGTAGAGCCATTTGAAAGTAGTGGAGTTGCGTCTCAGATGTGTTTCAGAATCTGTTCCCTGCGCTGTTGATCTGTCAAAACTCACGGCTGTGTTGAGTTGAAGGTTTCATTAACTATGCGGTGGTCCGGTAACAGAAAAGCAGAAAATACACGACAGAATTCAATGAAAAAGACACCAAAACCTTAAGAACCAAAAGAGAGTTAGGTAAAGCAAGTAAAGGTGAAACAGTGAAAGATAAGACAGAAAACACGTCGAAGCAAGATGCAGCCAAGAAAACAGACGCGTGTTGTCAATGCAAGCGGGTTTGTTTAGGGCGTCAGTTAGTTAGTATGCTGGTGAATGGAGCATGAATGGATGTGCGGCTCATTTCACTGGCTGCTCCATTCTGTTGCTCCGTAAATTGCATTATAAATGTAAGGAATTCGGCTCCAACTCAAGACCCGCTCAGTGTAATCAGAACAGAAACTCCTGGAGGGGGATAAGGCGGAGGAGTTCGTTAACCTGTGTGCTCGGGAGTGACGATAGGTACTGGTGCTGGGGAGGAGATGAAAGAGGAAGCAGGTCTTGTAGAAGGAGAGATACGAGAAGCGATAGTTGTGATGCTAACCTCTTCAATACTGGGACACATTTTTACCTTGAGATTTGTGTGTGTGAATGTGAATGGAAGGAGTAAGGAGTGGTGATAGTGAAGTAAAAACAGTGAAGAAAGGGTAGAATATAGAGATAGGAAAGAGAAACTGTAGTGAAAACGTGATTGTAATGGACGAAAGATGGTAAAGGAATTATAAAGTTAAGGGAAAGGAAGATCGTAGAGATTGAAGGAAAACAGTAATCTTTTAAAGGAAATATAAAGTAAAAAGGAAGATCATGTGAGATAAAAATAAAGATGAAAGAAAACAATAATCTTTGAAAGGAAATAAAAAAGAAAGAAAAGAAAGACCACATGAGATAAAAAAAAAAAAGGAAAAACAAGAAAGAAAACAGCAATAATATAACCTGACCATCGATGCGTCACTCAGACAATACCTGTAAGCGTGACTGCCTACCTGCCTGACTGCCTCACTCACACTCACTCACACACTCACTGACTCACCCCTCCATACCCTGAATCTCGATTAATCTTTACCCAAAAACAAATCCCTGTTCAACTACCCTGAAAATCGCGCAATCGGGTCCACACATCGAATAACCAAACCAATCTGTTCCGCCCGTGGGTTGCTCTCCTATGCAGCTCACGTTCGGCTGAAAAGATAAATAGATTCGCAGTCTAATCGATTACCATGGTGTTGTATTACTAAATTTCATGGCCCTATAATTGATTTTTTTTGCCTATTAACCCCTTTCAGTACCATGACGCGTTTCCATATTCATTCTAGTTACTATTTGGTGATTTTGTACAGCTTCAGAAACTCATGTGGGGGCTTGAAATAGTGAAGACTACAGCCATTTATCTTCTGACCTCCATAGACCCTTGCTAATGTCAATAATATGGTCTAATTGTACGCATATCTCAAGGTAAATTATCCCGTTTCAGTGCCATGATGCGTTTCTATATTCATACTAGTTACTATTTGGTGATTTTCTACAGCTTCAAAAACTCATGTGGGATATTGAAATAGTGAAGACTCTGGCCATTAATCTTCTGACCTCCATAGACCCTTCCTAATGTCAATAAAAAGTCTAATGGTACACAAATCTCAAGGTAAAATGAGTCTCATTACTGAAGGGGTTAAAGTTACTGTGGCATATAATGTAGTGTATAGTGAATGGTTACTGCGAAATATGTATCTAGTCACTCATGTATTCACTCACACCTTCAACCTACACATCCCGCTATCTCTGTTAGACTTCCTTCAATACCAACAGTGGAGAGAATGGAACCTCGGAATCATAACATAAAGATTTAAAACTCAGAATCCCTCAGTAATAGCAACAAAGACGACTGATAAACTGATCTCCAATATTGAATAAGAAAGGAATCACGTCTTTCTCCCCTTTATAGGAAACTTAAGAAGGTACTGCCGTATCCTTCATCTCTCGTCACGCCCCCTCGCCACTGTCCTGCATTTTGTCATCTCTGCGCATTGTCCTTCCCTCCCGTCGTCCCCTGTCCCTTCATACGCAGCGCTCCTCCTCCCTTTGTGATGAACCGTCCTGTCGCGTGTCTCTCCCTGTATGGAAGAAGTTCTAGTTTCCTTCCCAGGGGACGCCCTTCTTATCACTGTCATCCCGACCCTCCCACTCCTTTGTCAGGGGCCGCTCTTATCTCTCCCATCCCTGGCCTCCCTTTGTCTGCAAGTCCTTATTATTTGTCCAGCCTCCAGCCCTGCCCTGCATCACTGACGGCTGAGTGACGGCGCCCATGTCACGGAATCGTCCTCCTCAGGGAGTTGAAAGCAGCAGCCAGCCCGCATCACCACCATCACTTCGTCACTTCATCACTTCTCAATGAGTTGCGTCACTTATTAACCTCTTACGTCACTCACTTACACTAGTCCTTCATAAATCCCTAGGAAAAAAAAGTTACGCCCGAAAACCACGTATTATTATCACATATGTCTTAAGAAACTAGTCATTTAATAAAGAAGGCAAGAAGGATACATTACAAACATCCTTCTATCAGCCAGCAAGACACATTTCTCTCACTCAGACCAGCCACTCACCTTCCCTTCCAGTCAATCACCCAGACACCGCAACGTAGGCAGTCTCCCTTCCTTCCAACCAGCCAGCCAATCACCCAACAGTAGCCAGTCTCTCTCCTTTCCAGTCAGCCAGCCAGTCGCTCCACAGTAGTCAGTCTCTCTCCCTTCCAGTCAGCCAGACATTCCACCGTAGCCAGTCTCCTCTCCTTCCAGCCAACCAGCCAAACACTACCTTCAGCCAGTCTCCCTCCTTCTCTCCAGACCAATTAGTCACCATATCTCCAGCCAGACCATCACACCACATCTCAAACCAGACCAGTAAAATAGCAAACCAGGCAGACCAGAAAGACACTCAAACCAGTCAAGCCAGTCACTCCTTCACTGCACTCAAGCCAGTTATTTCTTCAGACCAAACCAGGAAGCCAGTCAGGGAGCCAGCCAGCCACAGCTCCAGCATCTAGCCACTCTCATCACCACCCTTGCCAATCCTCCCCTTCTGTGCTCTAATCTTCTTGGAGATAAAATCCCTTGAAATCCCCCTC
This sequence comes from Portunus trituberculatus, assembly GCF_017591435.1. NCBI lineage: Eukaryota > Metazoa > Arthropoda > Malacostraca > Decapoda > Portunidae > Portunus > Portunus trituberculatus. Next base: position 20,956,047 of record NC_059293.1, on the reverse strand, counting down.
CCTCTCTCTCTCTCCCTCCCTCTCTCCTTCTCTGCCTCACTCACTGCACCGCCACCTTGCAATCTCTCCCGCGCCACATCGCCACTCCTCACCGCAACACACACACACACACACACAACCGCTTCAATGAGTATTTCGCTTAAAAACACCATTTCCTTGCACCGCATCCTCGTCCTCCTCCTCGTCCTCCTCTTACTGGTACTGTCCCCGGCGTCCCCGGCTCTTAAAAGACTGCGTGAGGCCCCTAATTAAAGCTCTCGTCTCCTCCCCCTCCCTGTCCTTCTGAAGACTCACAAGTGTTCATTCAGGACAAGTTTTAGAGGCATGAAGGCTCCCCAAGGCTACCCCCACCCGAGGCTCTTCAACGCTCTCGCTCAGTTACCGGCTAAAGGGCTCTAATAACCCGGAGTGTGCTCACCTCAGGCTCTTCAGCAGGTGCCGGGCCGTCCTGCACCAAATGGCCTAGAGAGACACTTCTACGCCTCCCAAACAGACTAAATTACCTCATGGGCAGTTTGGATGTTAACTCCTTCAGTACTGGAACACATTTTTATCATGAATTTTGGGTGTAATTAGACGATTTTATTGACATTAGGAAGGGTCTATGAAGGTCAGATGGTTAATGGTAACAGTCTTCGCTATTTTAATCCCCCCCACATAAGTTTCTGAAGCTGTATAGAATCGCCAAAAAGTAACCAGAATGAATATGAAAACGCGTCATAGTTTTGAAGGTGTTAAGAAGGTTTAAGGCTATTCTGAAACACATTTGAGCCACATTTGCACTATAGTTTAAAAGCTTCTAGTTAATATGATATGGGTAATAGTGGTAGTGGTGGTGGTGTAGTCAAAATTGTAGGCTGATGCTATTCCCTTTAACTGAATAACACAATCATTGCACAAAATTGACATATGGAAGAGAATGATAAAGTCTGATGGATAGATATAAACTGATTCACACACACACACACACACACACACACACACACACACACACACACACACACACACACACACACAGAAGGAGGAGGAGGACGGGGAGACCTATTCAATTATATCAAAGTAGGTCAAGGTTCTGCGGGGGCGTGGAGAGAGAGAGGATGGAGGAAAGGAGATGATAAGGAGGGAGGGAGAGAGGGAGGGAGGAAGGGAGGGAAGTTATGAGAGGCAAGCAGTCAGACGGATGGAGGGTGGAGGAGAGGGAGGAAGGTGGGAGGGTAGGAAAGAGTGGAGAGAAAGAGGGGGAGAGGGAGAGAGAGACTATCAACCATCCACATAATAGATAGAGAAATAGTGATTAGAATAAGTACATCACACACACACACACACACACACACACACACACAGGGGGTAGGAAACAGGAGAGAGAGAGAAAGAAAAAATGAAGGATAGGGAGGAGGAGGGAGTGAGGAGAAAAACAAAGACGTAAGGTGGGTGGGTGAGGGAGAGGCTACCTAGGGTGTACTGGGAGTCGGGAAATGATAAAGGCTAGAAGGAAAACAAAGGTGGGTGAGGGAGGGAGAGGCTGCCAAAGGTGTACTGGGAGTCGGGAAATGATAAAGGCTTAAGAGGATCATTGTAGGAAAAAAAACAGCTAAAAAAAGGAGTTGAAATATTCGTACCTCGTAGACTCAAAGCCAAGTGAAGCCATAGCAAAGAAAACAGCACTTTTTACCTAACAAAAGCACGCATTCTCTACACGCACGACAGATACTGGTCAAGGGCGGCTATAAAAAAAAAAAAGAAACGTTACTGAAAATCCAAAAGAAAACGTAACAAAAGGATTAGCCAAAGTTTGAGAAGTATCTTGAGACTCTGCCGGGATCTCACTGAGGCAAAATATAACAATAGCCACTAAAGAATCTGGAATATTGATCAGCTATCTCGAGTGTCATTGGCTTATTATCGATAGCATACTTTGAAACGACACCAGACAATTTCTTCTAGTTTAATTAAGGAGATGCTGAAGATAAAATGTGATATGTAGGGGGGATAGATAGATAGATAGATAGATAGATAGATAGAGAGAGATAGATAGAGAGAGAGAGAGAGAGAGAGAGAGAGAGAGAGAGAGAGAGAGAGAGAGAGAGAGAGAGAGAGAGAGAGAGAGAGAGAGAGAGAGAGAGAGAGAGAGAGAATGAAAAGAAAGAGAACAAAGTGACAGGTGGTGAAGGAAATCAGTCAAGAAGTATTTAATAAAGAAACAAGAGAACTGAAGCCAATATAGAACGAACAATGCATCTTTCAAACAGCTTTTTGCAATGCCTCTTATATTTTGACCTTCCTATCCATCTACATCCTTTGAAACTCAGGGCCATATTCTAAAACACTTTGCTGTCTCACCATCAATGCTTTCCAAAGGCTCCAGATGAAGATACTAGTGTTTTTAAGAGTATTTCTATTGTTCTGGTGATAGATTGGCCAGATTTCTAATTTATTAAAAGGAGAAACTGTCTTGAAAACTCGGCTTGTTGTCTATGGACTTGGAAAATCGTCGTAGTGAGAGAGTAAGGTGTCACTACTTTTCAAAGGCTCCAGATGAAGATATTCGTGTTTTTAAGAGTATTTCTATTGTTCTGGTGATAGATTGGCAAGATTTCTAGTTTATTAAAAGGAGAAACTGTCTTGAAAACTCAGCTTATTGTCTCTGTGACCTTGGGAAAATTGTCGTAGTGAGAAGGGAAGACGTTTCTGAATACATACATTAGAACCACATGACACAACCATGACTCCAAAACACACACACCAAAATTAAGTCGAAGGTAACCAGAAGACGTCAACCAGCTATGAGAGACAAGAAGGAACAAGAATCACGAGATATTTCCTGTGAAAAGTGACCAGTGACTGAGAGAAAGCCACCTGTTGTCTCCCTTACTACGCTTCTTTAAAAGGTTACGCCGCCAAGACTTGCTGCTCCTCCTCCTCCTCCTCCTCCTCCCACCACAAACCCTGGCAACACGCCCTGGACACCTGCCTGGCTAAATGTCGCAGATAACGTCAGACACTTCCACTGCATGAGAGAAAGAAAAGGTGGAATGAATTGGTAGTTGAGTAACTTGGCCGGGGAGATGTCCGGGGGAGGATAGGTCCAAGGGGGGGGGAGGAATATGACCGCAGGGGAATATGTCAGGAGGAAAATGTCCAGTGGGGGATATGACCAGACCCCGTTCTTCTCACTTCTTTCTCCCTTTCCTTACGTTCTTCATCTCTTCCTTCTCTTCCCTTTCTTTTCTTTCCTTTCCCGTAAATATAAGCCTTCCCTTTTCTTCCCCTTTTCCATCTCCTTTCCATTTCTTCCCTTCCCCTTTCCCTCCCTTCTCTTTCTTCCCTTCCCTTTCCTTTTCTTTCCTACCTTTCCTTTAAATATATCCCTCCCCCTTCCTTCTATTTTCCTTCTTCTTTCCTTCCCCTTTCCTTCCCTTCCCTTCCCTACCCTTTCCTTTCCTTCCTTACCTTCCACGTGTGTCTGGCGCTGGTACTAAGGCAAGGAACTCAAGAACACTCACCTGGGGAAGAAAGAAACAAAACATTACACAAAAAAACACAAAGGAAGAACAAATGGGAGAAATATTGGGCAGAGAGAGAGAGAGAGAGAGAGAGAGAGAATATATTAATTAAAGCATGCAATATACATCTTCATCAAATAATAAAACTGTAAAGCAAATACAGACATACACTTTCATCTCTCTCTCTCTCTCTCTCTCTCTCTCTCTCTCTCTCTCTCTCTCTCTCTCTCTCTCTCTCTCTCTCTCTCTCTCTCTCTCTCTCTCTCTCTCTCTCTCTCTCTCTCTCTCTCTCTCTCTCTCTCTCTCTCACTCTCTCTTCTCATCCCTCTCATTCTCCCTCTCCTTTTCCCTCTCTCCCCCTCTGCCTCTCCCTCCTCCCCTCTCTCCCTTCTTTTCCTTCATAACTCCCTCCTCTCTCTGCCTCCCTCTGTCCCTCACCATCTCTCTCTCCCTCTCACTCTTCCTCGTCTCTCCCGCCGCTCGTTCCTGCCGCCTGCTGGAGGTGTGATGAGGTTACGGTCGCCGCGTCGCTCACACAGAGGAAGCATGAAGGAGCATAACGGAGTGACATGAATAATGCAACACCGTCCTTCATTACTGCGTCGGGTTATGCGCCAAATAGAACCACCCTACCAGGCCCTACCTCGCCTGACCTGACGTAACCTTACTTCCCTCGTCCCTGCCTCAGGACTGCTTGGGTGGGTGGATGGAGTGGTGGGTGGAAGGGAAGGGAGAGGTTGAAGAATGGTTGGACTGCAGGAGAATAGCAAGTACGAAGTGAATATAAGGTTGTATATGGAGATTGAAAGACCAGAGGGGTGATTTCTAGGCTTGGTTATTGAAGAGAGGTTGAAGAAGGGATGGACTGAAGGAGAATAGCAAGAATGAAGAGTATATAAGGAAGTATAAGGAGATCGAAAGAACAGAGGGGTAGTTCATAGGCTATTTTATTGTAGATGTTGGTGTAGAGAGGAAAGAAATGTGTCAGAGTGGTAAAAGGCGGTAAAATGGAGAGTGTGAGGATAAAGAGGGAGGAAGGAAAAGACGGAAGGAAGGAAGGAAGGAAGGGAGGAATAAATGAATGTAAGAAGAAAGTAAGATTGACAGAAAAGGAGAATTGGATAAATGAGTGAATAAATGAAGGAGGAGAGGAAGAAAAGGAATGAATAAAGACAGAAAGCTGGAAGTTAGACAGATGAAGGAGTGAAAGAGACGAAAGATTGGATAGATAAGACAAGAAATATGAAGAAACAAGTAGACTAACACGAGAAAGGAAGAGAAAGCACAGAGGTCAGTATTCAGAAACGCTTTACTCTCTCACCACGTCTATTTTCCAAGGCTACAGGGATGATTAGCGGGGTGTTCAAGAGTGTTTCACCAGTTAATAATATAGAAATCATGTCAGTCTTAAAACATTCTTCTCTCTCACCACGACTATTTTCCAAGGCCACAGAGATGATTAGCCGAATTTTTAAGTGTGTTTCTCCAGTAAATAATATAGAAATCTTGTCACTCTGCCTCTAGAACAGTAAAACAAACACCTTTTAAACAATCTTATCTCTCACCACGATTATTTTCAAAGGCCAAAGACACGATTAGCAGGATTTTTAAGTGTTTCTTCAGTTAATAATGCAGAAATCTTGTCACTCTGCCTCTAAAATCATAAAAAATCTTGAAAAGCATTCTTCTCTCACCACGACTATTTTCAAAGGCCACAGAGATGATTAACGGAGTTCTTAGAGTGCTTCTCCAGTTATTAACGTAGAAATCTTGTCACTCTGCCTCTAGAACCATAAAAAACAATCTTATACATTCTTCTCTCTCACCACAGAGATGATTAGAGTGTTTCTCCAGATAATGATGAAGAAATATTGTCACTCTGCCTCTAGAACCGCAAAATAACTTGAAAATAACTTGTGCAAATTTAAGTAAAGCTTTTTGAAAATAGTAGTGGTGAAGCACAGAAGAGTTTGAAAACACAAGAGACGCAGAGCCACGCACCGAGGAGCAGGAACAGGAAGAGGAAATTGTTGCTTTGAAATGAAGAAAAGAAAAAACAAAAGATAAGATAATAATTGATTTATGAAGGAGGAGGTGAAAGAGGAGGAGGAGGAGGAGGAGGAGGAGGAGGAGGAGGAGGAGGAGATGATGATGATGATGATACTGAAGCAAAGAGTGTAAGGAGAATGTTTGCATCTGATGGGGAAGCAACACAACACCAGATAGGAAACTCAGGAGAAGTGGCTTATTTTTCCTTTAAACTTCGCCGCTTCTTTAACTTGGATAATTCACTCAGGAAATAAGACCTCACTCGGGGCGCCACTGCTGGAGAACCTTCGCCTCAACCCCTCCAGTATCATGACGCGTTTCCATACTGATTATGCTTACTATTTGGTGATTTTACACAGCTTCGGGAACTCACGAGGGGGGTTAAAATAGTAAAGAGTCTAGCCATTAATTTTCTCACCTCCATAGAGCCTTCTAATGTAAGTAAAATTGTCTAATCACACCCAAAACTCAAGATAAAAATGTGGCCCAGTATCGAAGGGGATATATTGATTATACTTACTATTCAGTGATTTTACACAGCTTCGGGAACTCATGAGGGGGGTTAAAATAGTGAAAAGTCTAGCCATTAATCTTCTGACCTCCATAGAGCCTTCCTAATGTAAGTAAAACCATCTAATCACACTCAAAACTCAAGATGAAAAGTAAATCAGAACTGAAGGGGATATCACTCCTAACACAGACCATTAAGGCAACTAACATAACTATTTCAACGTGAAGATGTTTAAAAAGAACAGCGACTCTCAAGACATGTTTCTATGCATTATTTTGTGCTATATTTTGTAACAAGACAGGAAGACAAGACAATGTTACTTTATGGGTAGAAAAAAAAAATGTCTACTTCTCTTTCAACTCTTGGAAAGAAACACAAGGAGAGACGAAAGAGTTGGTTAATTTATCTCTCTCTCTCTCTCTCTCTCTCTCTCTCTCTCTCTCAAGCGCCATAACCTCACCTGACATCTATTAACCTTCGCCAGTCAATTTTGGTTCATCTCCTGTCACTGCTGATACACACACACACACACACACACACACACAGAGAGAGAGAGAGAGAGAGAGAGAGAGAGAGAGAGAGAGAGAGAGAGAGAGAGAGAGAGAGAGAGAGAGAGAGAGAGAGAGAGAGAGAGAGAGAGAGAGAGAGAGAGAGAGAGAGAGAGAGAGAGAGAGAGAGAGAGAGAGAGAGAGAGAGAGAGAGAGAGAGAGAGAGAGAGAGAGAGAGAGAGAGAGAGAGAGAGAGAGAGAGAGAGAGAGAGAGAGAGAGAGAGAGAGAGAGAGAGAGAGAGAGAGAGAGAGAGAGAGAGAGAGAGAGAGAGAGAGAGAGAGAGAGAGAGAGAGAGAGAGAGAGAGAGAGAGAGAGAGAGAGAGAAGAGAAGGTTTTATTGTGATTTTTCAAGATAGCTTCCTAATTGAGGCCTTTTTCCTCCTCCGCAAACTATCTCTCCTCTCTTTCCTTGGAGGCAATAGAGAGAGAGCGAGAGCGAGAGCGAGAGAGAGAGAGAGAGAGAGAGAGAGAGAGAGAGAGAGAGAGAGAGAGAGAGAGAGAGAGAGAGAGAGAGAGAGAGATGGCTGCGTTGGTCTGGTGTGATAAAGACAATACACTTTATGTTTTCCTGACAAAAAGAGCGAGTTTTGGCAGTGTTCTCTTACTGATGGGATGATTTGGTCAGAGTCCTCCATTACTGTGGGAAATGTAGTCATGAGAGTGGTAATAGTGAGGGTAGTAGTAGTAGTAGTAGTAGTAGTAGTAGTAGTAGTAGTAGTAGTAGTAGTAGTAGTAGTAGTAGTAGTAGTAGTAGTAGTAGTAGTAGTAGTAGAAGTAGTAGGAAGAGTTGGAAGAGGCAGAGGTGGAAGAAGAAAAGGAGTAGGAGGAGGAGAAGAAAAGGAAGAAGAAGAGAGGAGGAGGAGGAGAAGGGAAATAAAAAAGGAGGAGAGGTAGGAGGAGAAAAAGGATTTACATCAATTAAAAATGATAACAACAAAAATAAAAACAACAACAACAACAACAATAACAACAATATCATCCTTTCCAGAGAGAGAGAGAGAGAGAGAGAGAGAGAGAGAGAGAGAGAGAGAGAGAGAGAGATGCTGGCTAAGTTTCCTTCCTGCTCCATGATTCATAACTCTCGCAACTTCCGTCGACTTTCCAACAAGGAATTATAGAGGAGAGATTTGGCTCGCTGGGATGAGAGAGAGAGAGAGAGAGAGAGAGAGAGAGAGAGAGAGAGAGAGAGAGAGAGAGATAAAGAGAAACAAGAGAGACAATCGATAGGGGACAACCAATGCAGAAAAAAAAAGAGAAAATGAAAACAAGAAAACGAAGAAGCTGGAGAAAGAGAGAAAAAAAAATTGAAAGAGAGATAAAAGAAAATAAATGAAGAGAAACAAGAGGGGCCATTGAATAGGGACAGGCAATGCAGAATAAAGAATAGAAAAGAAGATACGAGTAAAATCCAGACGATGGAGAAAGCTGCAGAAACAAAGGAAGGAAGATGAAAGGCGGGAAATCTATCATATGTGTGTTATTAAGCCTGGTATTACGTCAAAGCTCGTGTTTGGAGACTATTTCTGCTTCACCTTAGAATTTAGAAGCCACATGAATCGTTGGTCTGTCTCGTTAAGTTACGTTAGGTTAGGTTAGAGATAATTAGTTAGTCTTTTTTACAAGGGTGTCGTGGTAGTGGAGGTGGTGGTTGTTATAGTAGTAGTGGTGGTAGTGGTGGTAGTAGTAGTAGTAATAGTGGTGGTGGATGGTGGTGGTGGTGGTGGTGGTGGTTGTAGGAATAGAAGTGGTAGTAGTAGTAGTAATAGTGGTGGTGGTGGTTGTGGTGGTGGTGGTGGTGGTGGTGGTGGTGGTCGTAGTAGTAGTAGTAGTAGTAGTAGTAGTAGTAGTAGTAGTAGTAGTAGTAGTAGTAGTAGTAGTAGTAGTAGTAGTAGTAGCAAGAGTAGTAACAGAGGTAGTATTATAGTCTCTCTCTCTCTCTCTCTCTCTCTCTCTCTCTCTCTCTCTCCTTCTTTCCTTATCCTCTCTCCACTTATCCAAACCTTTATCCTTCACATGTCTATCACCCTTTACTTTCCTCTACTCTCACCACCACCACCACTACCACCACCACCAACAACAACTCAACTACAGAAGGAAACGAGAAGGTTCATAAAGCACACTCTATGGAACGCCTTAACCTGAGGGGAGGACAGGGAGCGAGGACGGGGAAACAGTTCTAAAAATGCGTCATATCACCAGGAAGGCAGTGGCAGGGATTGGTCTGGAAGTTAATGCCCCATGTTGGAGAGGAGCCAGAGTGAAGGTGGAGAGATATGAGGGAAGGAGAGCGTGGCTGTTCCGAGGCAAGATAATGAGAGAGAGAGAGAGAGAGAGAGAGAGAGAGAGAGAGAGAGAGAGAGAGAGAGAGAGAGAGAGAGAGAGAGAGAGAGAGAGAGAGAGAGAGAGAGAGAGAGAGAGAGAGAGAGAGAGAGAGAGAGAGAGAGAGAGAGAGAGAGAGAGAGAGAGAGAGAGAGAGAGAGAGAGAGAGAGAGTAAAAATGTACGGTTTCTTTTAAAATAGAGAGGCAAAAATACATGGCCCTGTTCCGGTAGAGAATTGTATATGTATGTTTACTACCAAGAATGTTAGAAATGTTTGTTTTGCCTGCCTGTCTGCCTGTCTGCCTGTCTGTTTATCCCTCTGTCACACATAAGACCTAATTCAACACACAACACACAACACACACACACACACACACACACACACACACACACACACACACATACACAACACACACACACACATATGGCCGTGATATATCAATGCATACAAAAAACAGCTGACAGTTGCACCGTGGCTAAATGTAAATGTGTTCCCCTCTCCCTTGTTACAGAGAGAGAGAGAGAGAGAGAGGCAACGCTCCACTCCACGCCAAGGTCACCACCGCAGGACATACCGGTGAGAGAGAGAGAGAGAGAGAGAGAGAGAGAGAGAGAGAGAGAGAGAGAGAGGCTGAATAATGTGAATTCTTCCCTGAAAGTTGCTCATACTGTCACATCATCTCCCGCCACCCAACCTTCCCTACCACAGAGAGAGAGAGAGAGAGAGAGAGAGAGAGAGAGAGAGCATACTTTTTACCCTTTTAAAACCAAGGTAACCTACAATAGACTAGAAACAAGAAATATGAGACGGTAAATGATAGAAGAAAAAAAGGAAAAAAAGAAAGAAAGGAAGGGAAAGAAGAAAAGAAAGTATGGAGGAGGAAAAGAAAAGGAAAAAATGACCAAAAAGGCAAAAAAAAACCAGAAAAAAGAGAAGTAAGATGGAAGGATAAAAAAATGAAGGAACGAAGGAATGAAGGTAGGAAGGAAAGCGTGGGAAGTGAGAGGAGAAGGATAGATGCTAAAAGGGAAATGGAAGGAGATAAAAAAGGAGAAGGGAGAGAGAGTGGACGAGGAATACCAAAAAACCCAAGTGAATAAGAAGAGGGGAAGGAGAGAATAAGAGGAAAAGGAGAAGGAAAGAAGGATTAAAAGATGAAAGAGCGGAGGTGAAGTGTAGAAGGAAGGTGGAAAGAGAAAACGGAGGAAAGAAAGGAGAGAAAAAGCAGAGAGAATGAAGAAAGATAATTAGCAGAACAGAACAAAGTTAGAGAGAGAGCGTGAGAGAACTGCGGAGGTGAGAGAGAGTAAGAGAGAGAGAGAGAGAGAGAGAGAGAGAGAGAGAGAGAGAGAGAGAGAGAGAGAGAGAGAGAGAGAGAGAGAGAGAGAGAGAGAGAGAGAGAGAGAGAGAGAGAGAGAGAGAGAGAGAGAGAGAGAGAGAGAGACAGATAGACAGAGAGACAGAGAGACATATAGACAGACGGACAGACAAACAGACAGACAGAGAAACATAGAAAATCCAAAACACACAAATAAAACAACAATCAACAATAAACTCAAATACTGTCCTGAAAATAAGCAAAGCAGCTTCACAAGAGCTAGAATTACCAAAATAAATACGAATTAGGTTTAAATCACAGGTATAATTATGATAGTGGAGGCTCAGGTGTGTGATGGCCAGGTAGGAAACACGTGGCTGGAAATTAGCAAGAGTCTCAGGTAAGCTGTTTCACCTGGCCGTTTAATTAAGCTAAAATAGACCCAGAAATATAGAAAGAAGTGATTTTCCGTCTATTTAAGCTAAGATAGATCCAGAAATGTAGATATAAGTTGTTTTTCTGAGGTAAGCTGTCTCACCTGCCTGTCTAATTAAGCTAAAATAAACCTAAATATGTAGAAAGATGTTATTTTTTTTCTCAGGTAAGCTGTCTCACCTGCCTGGCTAATTAAGCTAAGGATACAAAAATATAGAAAGGTTTTATTTTTCTCTATTTTTTTTCTTTTTCCTTCCGTCTTCCGAAAGAGATAATTGGGGAAAGAAAGAGGATTAATATGTAAATTGCACCACAGAGAAAATTAATGTCCAGATGTATTTTTCCCCATGTGATTTTTCCTTTTCTTCTTTTCTTGTGTCTAGAAATATTTGCCAGTGTTATTTTTATTTGATTTTTCTTTGTTTTTCCCTCGACTTTGCTTTGTTTTTTGGTGTGTCCTGTTCTTCTTTTGTTTCTTATTGATTACTTCTCGTCTCTCCTTCATTATTTTGTCTGTCTTTGTTCTTGTTCTTGTTTCTTTTGTTTATTTGTTTGGATTTCTCATTCTTTAGTTATTTATGTCTGTTTTAACTGTCTGTCTGTCTTTCTGTCTGTCTGTCTGTCTGCCTGTCTTTCTGTCTATCTTTCTGTCTATCTTTCTGTCTGTCTGTCTCTGTCTGTCTTTCTGTTTGTCTTTCTGTCTGTCTGTCTCTGTCTATCTCTCTGTTTGTCCGCCTGTCTGTCTGTCTCTCTGTTTGTCCGCCTGTCTGTCTGTCTGTCTCTGTCTGCCAGTATCTCTCTCTCTCTCTCTCTCTCTCTCTCTCTCTCTCTCTCTCTCTCTCTCTCTCTCTCTCTCTCTCAACGTCTCCCTATAGAGCCATTACAAAGTTTCATCCACTGCCATTAAGAAACACGTGTTCTTTGGAAGCTTGGGACCATATTAAAACAGAGAGCCCATATTTTTCATTAAACTTTACAAAAATGGCTGAAAGTATCTAATGGAGAAGGACTGAGACACAAAGTTCTATATAGGAGAAGAATCACCATTACCTGCCATTTGTATTCTTGTGTTCTTCTCATTACTTGCTGAAATAGAGTTAGGGACACTGTAGAAAGAGGTACATTTTTTTTTTATTTATACCATGTGGGCTTTTCACGGGAATTTATGGGCTAAAGGGGGTACTTTTCGGGGTACCTCCTATGTCAAAGCCCACCCGCTAGGAAACCATTGCCCCGAGTGAGGAAGCCGAACCTACACTCGGACCGTGGACAGGATTCGAACCCGTGCGCTTGGGACCCCTCAGACCCCAAAGCACGCATGGTTCCACTGTACCACGGCGGCCTGTCTTCGTGTGTTGTTCGTTCATGCAGACAGACATGCAGAGTATATAGGAAGAAAGTTACCTCTATCATATATTACGAAAAGGTTCTTATGGATTAACCCTTTGAGTACCATGACGCGTTTCCATATTCATTCTGCTTACTATTTGGCGATTTTATACACCTTCAGAAACTTAAGTGGGGCATTAAAATAGTGAAGACTCTAGCCATTATTCTTCTGACCTCCAAAGATCCCTCCTAATGTAAATAAAAAGTCTAATCGTACACAAATCTCAAGGTAGATATGTGTCTCAGTATTGAAGAGGTTCACGCACAGATGGAGGCAAGGAAGTAGCATATACAAGAGGCTACGTCATTTCCATTAGTCTCTTCACACATGCGAACAGACACTGCAAAAAAATCACCTTCATATATTACCAAATGCTTCTTCCGTATTCATGCACAAATACAGAGGAAGGAAAAGCACATGCAAGAACACTCATTATTCGTGTTGTTTATTCATGCACCCAGACAGACACACACGCACAATGCACCGGGACTTTTGCAACACAACTATTACGTATGAATAAAACATATCTCGTTTACCTGCCACTTACACCGCGCCACAGTAACGGCGGGTATACACACTGACTCTCCGGCTACTTCTCAAAATTAATGTAATGTGAGTGTTGGAAGCATGGAAGTAACAGCGAGAGGAGATGATAGGGTGGTTTAAGGCTCTAAGTACATTATTTCTTCAGTCAGCCATGAAATAATAGGGTTAAAGTAATAATTTCAATAGAGTACACTGATGTTAAAAAGGATGATGGAAATAGTCGGGTAGTGGGAGCGAGAGAAGGTTAATGGTGTGGTTTAAGGGTCCTAGTACATTATTTCTTCAGTTAGCCATGAAATAATAGGGTTAAAGTAATATTTCAATAGACTACACTGATAAAAAAAAAAGATGCTGGTGTTTGTGGGGTGGTTAAAAGATTTTGCATTAGTTATTTCATTAGGCGTGAATGCATAACTTAATGGATGCTCTGGTGGAAGTTTAATGATTTCAATAGACACAGCTTTTAATAGAGTTAATGGGGATACCTCAAAGCTCTTAGTCCATTACCGTTTGGGCTGGTAATAAATGTGCTAAGTTAATTCAGTGTTTTGCTGCCTGTGCATAGTGTTACTTCAATAGACACCAGTAAAAAGTTAAAAAAACTCATGGATTTAATAGGCTTAGATCATACACACGGAGTAGAATTGGTGCAAGTTTACAGTATAATTTCAATAGATACATCAGTGGGAGTACAAAAAAACTAATGGATTTAATGGAGTTAGTTCATAGCTCATAGCACATTACCATTTAGAACAGCCAGAGACAAGAAGTAAAATGTTTTGGTAGAAGTTCACAGTATTATTTCAATAGAGACACATGACAGAGAGTACAAAAAGTAATGGATCTAATGGGGTTAGTTAATAGTTTATAATACTTTACCATTTAAACCAGCCAGAGACACGAAAGAGAATAATTTGCCCTAAGTTTACAGTATGATTTCAATAGACACATTACTGAAATTCCCCAAAAAAGTAATGGATTTAATGGGGTTAATTAATAGTTCATAACACATTACCATTTAGACGAGCCATAGAGACAGAATGTTTTGATGCAAGTTCACTGTATAAGTTAGATGGACGCCGCTGACAGGAGGATAATGGTGATGATGAATGATGGTGATGAACTGGTGATGATACGCTCTGGTGGCTCAGTGATACAGGGCCGCGCTCGATCCTGACTCACGGCAATCTTTCAGCGGGAGAAGTAGTGCTAATGTAAACCTTTGGTGACGCCACATCGAGCTTACCAATACACTATGGCCCTAATTCTGAAACACTTTGCTCTCTCACCATTCATTGCTATTCGAAGACTCCAGCTGAAGATACTCGTGTTTTTAGAAGTGTTTTTTTTTTTTTATTATTCTGGCGATAAATTGGTAAGATTTTTAGTTATTTAATTCCTTGAGTACCATGATGCGTTTCTATACTCATTTTGCTTACTATTTACTTTTATACAGCTTCAGAAACTTATGTAGGGGATTAAAATAGTGAAGACTGCAGCCATTAATAATCTGACCTCCATAGACTCTTCCTAATGTCAGTAAAATGGTCTAATCGTACACAAGTATCAAGGTAAAAATGTGTCCCACTACTGAAGGAGTTAAAAGGAGAAACTGTCTTGAAAACCCCGCTAGTTGTCTCTGTGGCCTTGGAAAATTGTCGTAGTGAGAAAATAAAGTGTTAAGAGTGTTTTTGTGGTTTCTTGTGATGGATTGGCAAGATCTCTAGTATATTAAAAGGAGAAACTGTCTTGAAAACCCCGCTAATTGTCTCTGTGGCCTAAAAGATTGGAAAGAATTAACCAAAAGACAGGACAGATAGGTTAAGTTACATTTGATCTAGTAAAGTAAGGTTAAGTTATTCAAAGATAGCTATGAGTTAGATTAGATGGTGGTAGAAGGTCACAGGTCAAGGCCAACAAAATATATATAGAAAAAAAATCGGTCAGTAATGATGAAACTCGCCCTATACAAGATATCATGCGCCGGGACAAAGAGGAAATGACACACGTGGCTATTACCGTCACGCTCACGAGCCCCAGTGTGTCCCGGCAGGAGTATTACCGGTGCATGGGGAAGGAAGGACGCTCAGACAACTCCCTCATCAACTACCTCGCCTGTCACCTGTATTACTGCCATTACTAGACCATTACTACTATTACTTCACTGGGTTCTGTTACTTCCATTACCTCCATTATCTTGCACGATACGATGACACGAAGCGCTACCTGAGATGGATTTAATAGTTGCAGAAATATATAGTGATACATTCCATTATTACTACCATTTCTAGACCATTACTTCCATGTGGTTCTGTTACTTCCATTATCTACATTGCACGATATAATGACACGAAGATAGATTTAATAGTTGCAGAAATATTGATAGAGAATCCATTATTACTGCCATTACTAGACCATTAATGCCATTACTTCCATGTGGTTCTATTATTTCCCTTATTTCCATTACATTGCACGATACAATAACATGAAGATGGATTTAATAGTTGCAGAAATATTGATAGAGAATTCATTATTACTTTATCCATTACTAGACCATTATTACTATTACATCTCTCGAGTCTATTACTTCCCTCATCTCCATTACCTTGCACGATACAATGACACGAAGCGTTTCTAAAATGGATTTAATAGTTGCAGAAATAGTAAAAGAGATTTCATTATTATTTTCCTATAATTTGTTTTATGTAAGAGGAGGAAAACTGGCCAAGGGAAACACAAATGTAAGAAAAAAAGGCCCACTTATTTGCCAGTCCCCTTGCAGGACAGAGAGAGAGATAGCAAAAATAAATGGGTAAATGTCTTGAAATTTGCCTTTTAAATGAAGTCAATGCATAGGAAGTTGGAAATACAGAAGCAGGTTGGGAGTTCCAGAGTTTACTATTAAAAGTCACAGTGCGGTAGTCAAAATAAATCAATAAGTGTCTTGAAATCTCCCTCTTAAATGAAGTCAAGGCATTAGAAGTTGGAAATACAGAAGTTTAATAGTTTACTATTACTTTCATTATTTTTATATCCTTGCACGACACGATGATAAGATGTTACGTGAGATGGAAAGATTAAATAGTCGCAGAAGTACTTTTTATAAATTACACTGTTACTTTGCTACGATTACCATTACTACCATTATCTCCATCACCGTGCACGATACCAAAAGATCCTGAGAGTGAGAAACAGAAATAGTTACACAGATAGAAACCGAAAAAAAAATACTCTGTTACTATAAGCAAAAAGTAAACAACTATCAATACACTACAAAAAATACAGTAACACAAATTCAACACAAAGATTTTCCACTTAGCTCATAACAAGTAACTCAAATCGAGGCTCCAGAAGTGCGGGTGAATGATGGAACACTTAAGTAAATGAATAAAATGAATGAATGAACAGACCACATAATCTCTCTTACCTGACTGCCAGCCCTGACCACAGAACACCACTGCACTCACCCCAACCCTGTCCCCTCGGTCACACAGGCGATGGGAGGAAGGGTGGGGGGGGGTCAGTAACTCTCACCAGGACCCCTTTGGTTGTCATGGCGACCCCCAGTAGGACACACCATCCCTCAGTGTCCATGCACGTTAAATATTTAATCCTAGAGTCGAAAGCTGACTATATCCAGCTAGGTGACTTCCCCTTCTCTTCCTCTTCTCTTCCCCTTCTTTTCCCCTTCTTTTCCCCTTCCCTTCCCCTTCCCTTCTCCTTCTTTTCCCATTCAGTCTTATTTTTCTATTACTCTTTCCTCGTCTTCTCTCTTTCTCTTTCCTCGTCCTATTTTCTTTTCCTTTCCCTTCCCCTTCTTTTCCTCATTCCCTCATCTTCTCTTCCCCATTTCTTCCTTTCCTGTTCCTCTTCTTTCGTCTTCTTCTCTTCCCCTTCTCTTCTCTTTTTCCCCTTCCTTAGTCCTTTTGTCTTCCCCTTTCCTCGTCCTCTTCTCTTCCCCATCTCTTCCTTTCCTCTTCCTCTGCTTTTATCCTTTCCTTTCGCTTCTATTTATCTTATGCTCCCTTTTTCTTTCCTCTCTCTTTTTCCTCTTCTTTTCTCTGTCTTCCTTTCCTCTTCCTCTTCTTTTACCTTTTCTTCCCCTTCACCTTCTCTTCCCCTTATGCCTCTTCTTCTCTTCCCCTTCTCTTCCCAATTTCTACTTTTTTTCTCATCTAAACTTAACACAACAACTTAAACACGTAGAAATAAAGAGCCAAACTTCCTAATTGAATACCAAGAACTATATTCTACCCACCTTCTCTTGTTCTCCTTCCCCTTTGCTTCTCTCCCCCTTCCCCCGTCCTTTCACGCCTCTTCGACCTCTCCTGCAGTGTAAGTGACAGTTTCCTACAGCTACATGCAAAGAAGGCTCGTGTTTTCTATGGTTCTCTAAGTTAAAAGCACTAAAATTCTCTACAGGTGGTTCTTCCGTGTGTGTGTGTGTGTGTGTGTGTGTGTGTGTGTGTGTGTGTGTGTGTGTGTGTGTGTGTGTGTGTGTGTGTGTGTGTGTGTGTGTGTCCCGTAAAAATGCCACGTATGGAAAATAATATCGCAAGGCAGGAGGAAGAGGAAGAAGGAAGGGAGGAGGGAAGGAAGGAAGGAAGGAAGGAAGGAAGGAAGGAAGGAAGGAAGGAAGGAAACAGAGAGAAAAAACAAAACAAAAAGACATAAAAATGAGAAACGAGACGGAAGAAAGAAGAGAGAGAGAGAGGAGAGAGAGAGAGAGAGAGAGAGAGAGAGAGAGAGAGAGAGAGAGAGAGAGAGAGAGAGAGAGAGAGAGAGAGAGAGAGAGAGAGAGAGAGAGAGAGAGAGAGAGAGAGAGAGAGAGAGAGAGAGAGAGAGAGAGAGAGAGAGAGAGAGAGAGAGAGAGAGAGAGAGAGAGAGAGAGAGAGAGAGAGAGAGAGAAAGAGAGAGCGAAAGTGAGAGGGAGAGAGCCAGGTAGTAGGAAAGGGTAAGGAGGAGACGAAAGGAAAGGACAAGAAAACACCAACGGCTGGACACACGTTATTTTGGCAGTAAATTTCCGCCTTCCACTACGCAGCCCGTCCACGTTAGGTCGTTCAGCGGGGAAGTCTTGTATCTGCGACCATTCACTTCACACATGGACACTTTCAGACGGACAGGAGCAACACAAAGACTCCAGATAAACAGTTCTTGTCGGGAGAGAGAGAGAGAGAGAGAGAGAGAGAGAGAGAGAGAGAGAGAGAGAGAGAGAGAGAGAGAGAGAGAGAGAGAGAGAGAGAGAGAGAGAGAGAGAGAGAGAGAGAGAGAGAGAGAGAGAGAGAGAGAGAGAGAGAGAGAGAGAGAGAGAGAGAGAGAGAGAGAGAGAGAGAGAGAGTGTTTGTGTGTGTGTGTGTGTGTGTGTGTGTGTGTAATAATAATAATAATAATAATAATAATAATAATAATAATAATAATAATAATAATAATAATAATAATAATATACGGTTTATTAATTTTGGGGGGACATTAAAACAATGAACTGAAATGCTTAACCTAACTATGGATCTGTGTGTGTGTGTGTGTGTGTGTGTGTGTGTGTGTGTGTGTGTGTGTGTGTGTGTGTGTGTGTGTGTGTGTGTGTGTGTGTGTGTGTGTACGTGTGTGTGCGTGCGTGTGCGTGTCTGCATGTCCACTGTCTGTCTGCCTCGTCTGTGAATCTGGAAAACTGCAGCAGGGCGGAGGAGGGAAGGGAAGGGAAGAGAAGGGAAGGGAATGGAAAGAGAGAGAGAGACTTGTATGAATAAACCATCAACACACACACACACACACACACACACACACACACACACACACACACACACACACACACACACACATGGGTCTTTCCTTCATCAATACATAAGCACACCCACGCTCTGTCACCTTCCTAATGCATCTAAAACTTTCACCACTACCTCGCTACCATGTGCTGCCTCCCGCACCGCCTCGGGAACCACACCTCAGCTTCACACCTCCACCACTCCCACCAGACGCGACTCGGACCAAAAATAAATCATTCCAGCCCTTCCCTCAAGACACGACACGCCAGGGATTCATTGTAAATATTGTATGGTCATTAATCTTGTGTCTGTCCGTGTGTCTGTCTGTTGATATCTATGTATTCATGTGTCGTTGGTATGTATTAGGTGTTTATTATTTGCCTGTCTGTCTGTCTGTCTGTTTTTATACATATTCGCAGCTGTATACTAAAATTTTTACATGTTTTCTGTATACAGTAAATATATCTGTTATAAAAATAGAGTTTCATGCAATTGCAGACACGGACTAACACACACACACACACACACACACACACACACACACACACACACACACACACACACAAAGAATAAAAAGATGACATAATCAGAGAGGAGGGACTGTGTGGGATGTTCTTCTTGCATTATTGAAAAAGGGAAGGGACAACAGAAAGAACCTCCTACTTCAACTCTTTTTCTTATTCCTCCTCCTCCTCCTCCTCCTCCTCCTCCTCCTCCTCCTACTGTTTCTAATCCATCTCCTCTTCTACTTCTTCTTTCTCCTTTTTCTCCTCCTACTCCTCCTCCTCCTTCTCCTCCGCTTCCTCTTCCATCTCTTCCTCTTTCTCTTCCTCCTATTACTACTCCTCCTTCATTTCTCCTTTCTCTCTTAATCCCATCTTCCTCCTCCTCTTCGTCTTCGTCCTCCTCCTCCACCACCACCACCTCTTCCTCCTCCTCCTTTCTCTCTCCTCCTCGACACGTTTCCATCCTTTCTCAGTCCCAGTCTTCTTTTAATGATAATATATTGAAGTAAGGAACCTGAGTCAAGTAAGTTAAGTAAATTCTTTTTCTCTCCTTCATATCTTTTTTTTATCACTTTGTTGTGTTTTATTTTCATTTTCTTTCCTTTGTTTCTTGTTTTCTTGTTTAATTTTGTTCTATTTCCTCTTTTCTTCTTCTTTCATCTTCTTACTTTGGTGTTTTCTCCTTTGTCTTTTTTTTTCATTTCGTTATTATTTCTCTCTCTCTCTCTCTCTCTCTCTCTCTCTCTCTCTCTCTCTCTCTCTCTCTCTCTCTCTCTCTCTCTCTCTCTCTCTCTCTCTCTCTCTCTCACGTTACCCTCCCAAAGGACGGACAAGTACATCAAAAGTTCATAAATATGCCAGGAATATTACATTTTTATCCATACCTCCTCCTCCTCCTCCTCCTCCTCCTCCTCCTCCTCCTCCTCCTCCTCCTCCTCCTCCTGAAGATCATACCCGAATACGTGAAGGGAATGGAATAATGTAAAAAAATATATATGCATAAAAAATAGACAAGAAAAAAAATCCTTCTTTAAAAAAACATAAAGAGGAAATAAAATGAGTAAAAAATAAAAGTGAAGGAACGAATAAGATGTTGCAAGAATTTGAGTTTTTTTCTTTGTTTTACTGACGCAGGAAATTAAACAGAAGGACGAAATGCAGAGAGGAATAAGAGAAAAAGGAGGATAACAATATATACAAGGTCCTTTTCTTTTTCCTATACAGTATGGAACGAAAAGGTGAAGAAAACGATAAGAGATAGATGAATAGATAGAAATATAGACAGATCAATAGATAAATAGATAGATAGATATAGGGATAGATAGATAGATATAATAGATAAAACGAGAGAAAGATACAGTGTTGAAGAAAAAGGTGAAGGAAACGATAAGAGATAGATGGATAGATAGATAAATAGATGGATAGATTGAAATAGATAAATAAATAAATAGATAGATAGACTAATATATAAATAGATAGATAGATAGATAGATAGATAGATAGATAGATAGATAGATAGATAGATAGATAGATAGATAGAGAGAGAGAGAGAGAGAGAGAGAGAGAGAGAGAGAGAGAGAGAGAGAGAGAGAGAGAGAGAGAGAGAGAGAGAGAGAGAGAGAGAGAGAAAGGACCCAAACCCTGACATTACGTACATCTATGAACGTGTGTGTGTGTGTGTGTGTGTGTGTGTGTGTGTGTGTGTGTGTGTGTGTGTGTGTGTGTGTGTGTGTGTGTGTGTGTGTGTGCATGCGCGCGAGAGCTGGTGAGGTCGCTTTAATCACATTCCCTTTATACAAATTGGGTTGAATTCAATGGCTGTGAAATAAATGCTTTTAGAGAGAGAGAGAGAGAGAGAGAGAGAGAGAGAGAGAGAGAGAGAGAGAGAGAGAGAGAGAGAGAGAGAGAGAGAGAGAGAGAGAGAGAGAACACGCTATACCAAGATTACCTAGAAAAGAACGAGCTCAAAGATTAACATAATGAGATGCAGAATTATATATGTTAATGCCCACCAAAAATTTATGTACGTAAAATGCTCCGCTAATTACAACGCCACGTTATTAAGTTAAGCTATAATATATAAGATTAGGTGAGGCTAGCTCGTGCAGAGGTACGTAAAGATAAGTTAGGTTAGGTTAGGTTAGGTTGAATTAGGTTGGGTTAGGTTAGGTTAGGTTGGGTTGGGTTAGGTTAGTTTAAGTTAAGTTAGGTTAGGTTAGGTTAGGTTGAATTAGGTTGGGTTAGGTTAGGTTGAGTTAGGTTAAGTTAGGTTAGGTTAGGTTAGGTTGGATTAGGTTGGGTTAGGTTAGGTTAGGTTAGGTTGGGTTGGGTTGGGTTGGGTTAGGTTAGGTTATGTTGGGTTGAGTTAGGTTAGGTTAGGTTAGGTTAGGTTGGGTTAGGTTAGGTTAGGTTAGGTTAGGTTAGGTTAGGTTAGGTAAGATTAGGTTAAGTTAGGTTTGGCTATGTTAAGGTTCAGTTGGGTTATGTTTCCTTCCGTTAGAGCCATTAGGACAGGCCTTTTATTCATAGGTTAGGTAATGTTAGATATGATTAGGTACGATCAGGTTACGTAAGATTAGCTTAGATAAGGTTAAGTACGTTTATACTACATTAAAATACTTTAGATTAGATAAGAGAAGACTACAAGCATGATTGGGTTAGATAAGGCTCAGAAGGTAAGACAATATAATATCAAATGAGATTAAGACTATGTTAGATCAGCTTAAGCAAGTCTAGACAGTGTGCAGCTCAACCAGACGTAAATGAAAACAAATGACAACAACTGAGACACAACGAGACAACACCTTCTGGAAACACTGCAAGGTTATGTTCCACTTCTGAAATTAAATTGTCGGGGCATTCCGCAGATGACGTCCAGAGGTGGTGGTGGTGGTGGTGGTGGTCAGGACGGAGACACAATAAGATGAAAGTTAGTGAAGGCAGATCAAGGTTGTGCTCCACTTTTGAAATGAAACTGTCAGGGACTCAAGGAGACACAACATTGGCAGAGGAGAAAGTGGTGACAAGAGGGAGCGGCGAAGGGAAGGATCATGGCAGGGAGAGAGAGAGAGAGAGAGAGAGGGAGACGGAGAGGGAGAGATGGACAGACAGACACACAGACAAATGCAAGGACAAAGAAACTAAGGTAAAAAATTAACAAAAGAAAAAAAAATCTTATACTTTTACTATCCTTATACACACACAAAACACAAAAGCTTCCACAAAACAACATCTTCATTTGTGTTCTATTTTGTTTCTATCTCTCCATCTCTCCTATTTCTCCATAATCTCTCCTCTCCTTTACTTCAAAACAAGATCTTCCTTTGTGATCTTTGCTGTTTCTATCTCTCCATCTCTCCTTTCTCTCCATAATCTCTCTTTGCTTTATCTTTTGTCTACACATCCTCGTGAGAAGCAAAGAATATTATGTGGTGATTATTGTTCCTTCTTTATGTTCCTTTGTGTGTTTGTTGATGAGAGAGTGGGCTCGGGGTAGTAAGAGGGAGTGTGGAGGAAACTCTTACCTCTCTACTCTCACTTCCCACTTGTCTTCTCTCCGCAACATTTCTTCTCCCTTTGCTTCATTTCTCTTCTAAACACCAAACACGTTCCTCCGGGTTGCAACTTTCCCTCCAGCAGCTTCTCCCCCTGTCAGCCATTTCTCTCCAACGTCTATGCTTTATTTCTCGAAACAAACACTACCACCACCACTACCTTTACCTCCTCCTCCTCCTCCTCCTCCTCCTCCTCCTCCTCCTCCTCCTCCTCCTCCTCCTCCTCCTCCTTCTCCTCCTCCTCCTCCATTAGCCACACTTGTCTCTACTAGGCACACTCTTCTCTCTAATCCCTTCTCTCTAAAGGAAAATTCTCTCTCCCCTGTGGTTCCTCCTTCTCCGGGCGTAGTTTTCCTCCAAAGTGTCTCATTTTTCCTCTACTTTCCTCCAATGGTCGTTCGTTTCTCTCCATTAGTTACAGTGGCGGGCAGGTGAGCTTTCCTCCGCCAGGTGGGTCGTTTGCTCCGAGAAGGTCATTTTGCTTCTCACTTCATCAATTTCGTGTGTGTGTGTGTGTGTGTGTGTGTGTGTGTGTGTGTGTGTGTGTGTGTGTGTGTGTGTGTGTGTGTGTGTGTGTGTGTGTGTGTAAGGTTGCGTGTGTGTATTTTTAGTCAGTCCATAAAGGAAATTGTATTAGAAAAAGTAATGGTTATCGTTCCTAACACAAATTATTTCCACGACCGTTCCTACCACTACCACCACCACCACCACCCCACCACCACCACCACCACCACCACCACCACCACCACCACCACCACCACCACCTCCACCACCACCTCCAAGGCCGCAGCTCACAAAGACACGCAGTTTTCCTATATTTAGAACACTCAAGCCCACCGTAAAAGCAAGACGAAGACGAAGAAGAAGAAGAAGAAGAAGTAGGAGACGAAAATAATAACAAGAGCAAAATAAAAACCCTCGTATATTCTTCTCTCCAACAACAACAAGACGTGTCAGCGAAATTAAAATGTATCCACGCCAAACTCTGCAATTATTCTGTCATTTAATCTGAGAAAGAGGGCTTTGTTCGCTCGTTGGCCACACACACACCCACCCACCCAGCTACACACACACACACACAGAGACGTATTAGCGTGTTTGAACTTTGCAGACTGTCGTGATGTAGTCTCATTTGAGTCGTTAAGGGAAAGGAAGGCTGGGTAGGAAGAAAGGGAAGGGGGTAGCAAGCCTTGTCTCTGCTGGTGGTGACGTCTTAGAGGAAAGGAAGGGACGAAGAGAGGAAGGGAGCGGAGGGGGACACTGTCTGCTGAGAGAATGGGGAAGCTGGGGGGGATAATTGTCTGATGGCGGGGGAGTAGGAGTTTAAGACTTGCCCTAGGGAAGAGAAGAAGGAGGAGGAGGAGGAGGAGGAGGAGGAGGAGGAGGAGGAGGAGGAGGAGGAGGAGGAGGAGGAAGAGAAGAAGAAAACGAATAAGAATAATAAGAACAAGAACAAGAAGAATAAGAACAAGAAGAAAAAGAACAACAACAACAACAACAACAACAACAACAACAACAACAACAACAACAACAACAACAGGAAGAACAGGCAGAAGAAAAAAAGAACTAAAAAGAACAAGAACAAGAACAAGAACAAGAAAGAGAAAGAGAAAGAGAAGGAGGAGAAGGAGGAGAGAAACAAAGGAAAAAAAATAGCAGATCAGTAGTGAATCCGCTGACCACCGTGAACCTGTTTGTGCTAATCTAAAGTAAGAGATGCAGTATAATAAAAAAAAAAAAAAAGGAGAAGGGTAGAAAGAAGAAGAATTAGCTACACCAGAAGAGACAGCCACGAACACAAGCAGGATGAATATAATCTTTCAACTCAACCTTCCTTCCATCACTCCAAGTTCATATCCACTACAACATCATAGCGACAAAGCCTCAGACCATCCCACACTGACACAGCAATTATGTCTCAGTAGAATCCGTAAAATCAACACCTTTTATCTTGATCATTGCATTTCAGTCATTGCAGAAAGGCTATTTAGACGGTGTTGTGAGGCTTATAAGTAGTTTTTTTGTACATGAGTGGTGCTTTTAGTTAATATAGGAAGACATGTTCGGATTCTTACAGTTAGAGAATATACGAGGTTAGTATTTATTAGAGTAAGTTGGTTGTTTTTAGTTAATTAAGGAAGGTATGTCCAGATTCTTACAATTAGGGAATATACAACGTGAGTATTTATATGACTAAGTTTGTTGACTTTGTATAAAGACTACCAAATATAGACCTGATGATTTCTTGTAGTTTCTCTTATATTCTTATGTTTTTTTGTGGTTTAAAAGGAAAGTGAGGAAAGTGAAGTAATTCATAGCAAGATATTACATGCTCCTTTCTATACATATACTATTTTTACCTTCACGGATGATACACTAAATTAATTTCTTGGAAGCTGATTTAGCAAGAGTAGAGATGTGAAATTTCCAGTTTAGATTTTTAGTGAAGGATAGACCGAGTGTGTTTAATGTAGAGGAGAGGGAAGTTGAGTGTTATTGAAGAAGAGAGGATAGTTGTCTGGAAGGTTATGTCGAGTAGATAGTTGTAGAAATTGAGTTTTGAGGCATTGAACAAAACCAGGTTTTCTCTGCCCCAATCAGAAACAAGTGAAAGATCAGAAGTTAGGCGTCCTATAGCATCTCGCCTTGAGTCATTTAATTGTTGTTGGGTTGGGCGTCTGTTGAACGCTGTTGAATAATGCAGGGTGGTATCATCAGCATAGGAGTGGATAGGGCATTGAGTCAGATTTAGGAGATCATTGATGAATAATAGAAAGAGAGTGGGTGATAGGACAGAACCCTGTGGAACACCACTGTTGATAGTTTTAGGGAAGAACAGTGACCGTCTACTACAGCAGCAATAGAACGATCGGAAAGGAAACTGGAGATGAAGGTACAGAGAGAAGGATAGAATCCGTAGGAGGGTAGTTTAGAAATTAAAGATTTGTGCCAGACTCTATCGAAGGCTTTCGATATGTCAAGGCCGACAGCAAAGGTTTCACCGAAGTCCCTAAAGAGGATGACCAAGATTCAGTTAGGAAAGTAAGAAGATCACCAGTAGATCTGCCTTTACGGAAACCATACTGGCAATCAGAGAGAAGGTTGTGAGCTGATAGATGCCTCATTATCTTCCTATTAAGGATAGACTCAAAGGCTTTAGAAAGGCAGGAAATCAAAGCTATAGGGCGGTAGTTAGAAGGATTGGAGTGGTCACCTTTTTAGGGACAGGTTGAATGTGAGCAAACTTCCAGCAAGAAGGATAAATAGAAGTAGAGACACAGATGAAAGAGTTTGACCAGGCAGTGAGCGAGTTCGGAAGCACAGTTTTTGAGAACAACAGGAGGGACTCCATCCGGACCGTAAGCCTTCCGAGAATCAAGGCCAGAGAGGGCCAGGAAAACGTCTTTATAAAGAATTTTAATTTTAGGGATGAAGTAGTCAGAGGGTGGAGGAGTAGGAGGAATATGCCCAGAATCATCCAAAGTTGAGTTGGTAGCAAAGGTTTGAGCGAAGAGTTCAGCTTTAGAAAAGAAGAGACAGCTGTAGAGCCATCTGGATGAAGTAAAGGAGGGAAAGACGAAGAAGTAAAGTTGTTAGAGATATTATTGGCTAGATGCCAGAAATCTCGAGAGGAGTTAGAATTGGAAAGACTTTGACATTTTCTATTGATGAAAGAGTTTTTAGTAAGTTGGAGAATAGATTTGGCATGATTACGGGCAGAAATATATAGGGCATGAGTTTCAGCAGTTGGATGGCTACGGAACCGTTTGTGAGCCGCCTCTCTATCATTGACAGCACGAGAACAAGCAGAGTTAAACCAAGGCTTTTTAGCTTTAGGGTTAGAGAAAGTATGAGGAATGTATAGCTCCATGCCAGAGATAATCACCCTGCGTGGAATTGTTTAAGTTAGGATATACAGATGGAGAGTGACGTGAGGGAGAGCATTCATAACAAGATATTGCTCCCGTCAGACAATTCTATGCCTCCCAAAGTCCAGGTATTCCACAACAGAGGTCCCGGGTCAGTCAGTCACCACCACCACCACCACCACCACCACCACCACCACCACCATTCCTGTTTTCTTGTTTGTATTATTTATTATTGTCATTTTTTTGTTGCTTCGTGAGAAAGAAAAATATGGCAGTGTTTTCTTTACAAGTACTTTTTTTTTTCCTATTACCGAACACAACACTGAGGCAGAAAGTCCCCGTCTCACTATCACCACCACCATCACCATCACTATCATTACTATCATTATCTCCATCACTGTCGACACTCATCATAACCTTCACCACCATCACCACCACTATCACCACCAACACTCCACCACCACCACCACTTAATATCAAGCCACACAGGGACTAGTATTTATTTATATGCGTATGACTTCACTCTGCATTTGACAGCTTATGATTTTTTTCTGCTCCATCCATATATATTTTTTCATGTTTTTTCCCCTTTAGTTCTAAAAAAAATTCTGGTCTATAAAAAAAACTACTAAAAAAAGAGGTCTTATAGAGATAAAATATATATGTGAAGACTGAATATTTTGCGTTTAACCCCTTCAATACTAGGACACATTTTTACCTTTAGATTTGGATATGATTAGACGATTTTATTGACATCAGGAAGAGTCTATAGCTGTCAGGAGTTTAATAACCACAGTCTTCACTATTTTAATCCCCCACCTGAGTTTCTGAAGCTGCATAAAATCACCAAATAGTAAAGAAAATGAATATAGAAACACGTCATGGTACTGAAAGGGGTTTAAACAGAACACTCAACGAAAAGAAATGAAGGAATAAAGAGACGGAAAGAAGGATGGGAGAGAAGGAGGAGGAAAAGAAGGAAAAGAGATGGAAGGAATTAAAATGAAGACAGAAAGAATGAAAGAGGGAAAAAAGAAGAAAAGAAAGTAGAAAGAAAGGAGTTAGCTTTAGTAATACTCGTGCAATTCCACTCATTCCTTCTTTCCTCTTTTTCCTGGACTCGTAACCAAAAAATACCAAAA
>NC_059293.1:20908588-20923588 GCF_017591435.1 Portunus trituberculatus | reverse complement strand
CTGTTTCGTTTACCATCCGTCGTGTCTTCCTCCTCCTCCTCCTCCTCCTCCTCCTCCTCCTCCTCCTCCTCCTCCTTCTGCAGCGCCTATTGTAAGAGGGAACCATACTTTACTCTCCCGCCGGATACGAGACGGTGCTCCTCGTTAAAACTTGCTGGAGTCTGAAGAGGCGGGTTGTGTAGACATTGGAAGGCCTCATCGCCACCACCACCACCATCCCCGGAGCCTAATCTGTCCCGGAAAGCGGCAAAGACGAGGCGAGACGAGGCGAATAGGAGTAAAAGGGAGTGAGGCGAGGTTTGGAAAGGCAAGGGATGGCAAGGGAAGGCAGTGTCGCTTGGTGGTAGTTAAGAGTCGTGCTTTGTTTGTGCTTGTGTGTGTGTGTGTGTGTGTGTGTGTGTGTGTGTGTTTGTGTGTCTTTTTTTATCTTTTTTTGTTGCTGTTGTTGTTTTTGATTAGTTCTTGTAATCTTGTTTTTTTTCTTCTTAATTTTTTTTGTTCTATTCATTCATTCATTTATTTTGTGTGTGTTTCTTGGGTGTCTTTCTTGTCTGTTTGTTTGTTTTTTAGTGTTTCTGTTATTGTTTTTCTTGATTAGTTCTTGCAATCTCGTTTTCTTTTTCTTCTTTTGCATCGTTTGCCTTTTATTTATTTCGTTTGTTTTCCCGATAGTTTTCGTTCCCTGTCTAATTGTAACTGGTTTTTCTTTATCATTGAATGTGTAACTGTTTGATTGTGCATTAGTATATTAAACTGTATTGTCCATAGAGGCCTTCCATTCTGCAGGTGAGGGAGAAGCTGGGAGAGCGTGGGAGAGGGAGATAGGTTGTTATGGATGGAAATGTTCTGTGTGTGAGAGAGAGAGAGAGAGAGAGAGAGAGAGAGAGAGAGAGAGAGAGAGAGAGAGAGAGAGAGAGAGAGAGAGAGAGAGAGAGAGAGAGAGAGAGAGAGAGAGAGAGAGAGAGAGAGAGAGAGAGAGAGAGCAAGAATATACAGACGTAATCACCACCAGAATAAGAAAAGAAAAAAACAACAAAAACAACAAAAGGAAAACAGATATATACCAAATGGAGGAGGTTATCTGCATGTGGAGGAGGAGGAGGAGGAGGAGGAGGAGGAGGAGGAGGAGGAGAAGGAGGATAGACTCTCTCACCTCCCCTCCCCCCCCCTCCTTTACTGGCAGACGATCGATAAGGCGACAGAAACAACAGTCCAAAAAAAAACTTTGTACGTCATTCTGATAGTGAGCGGAAATTTGTGCAATCACTCAGCCATCACTCATCCCCAGCCACCCGTCCTCCTCCTCCTCCTCCTCCTCCTCCTCCTCCTCCTCCTCCTCCTCCTCCTCCTCCCTCCTCCTCCTCCTCCTTCTCCTCCTCCTCCTCCTTTTTTTCCTCCTCCTCCTCCTCCTCCTCCTCCTCTTCCTTAATGTGATTCCCTCTCTCTTCCGCCATATTTCACCCCTCACCTTCATCTCTCCTTGTTATTCCTGTTTCTCCTATTCCTCTTTCACATTCTCTCTCTCTCTCTCTCTCTCTCTCTCTCTCTCTCTCTCTCTCTCTCTCTCTCTCTCTCTCTCTCTCTCTCTCTCTCTCTCTCTCTCTCTCATTTCTGCTTTCTCTCCCTTTTTTCCTTGACTCTTTCTTCTATTCGCTCTTTGATATTCGCTTTCACCTCCTCTCCTTGCTATTCATGGTTCTCTTTGCCTCTTTTGCCTTCTCTCACTGCTTTCCTTTACTCTCTTTTTCCTTTCAGTTACTCTACTTTCTATTTCTGCTTCCCTCTCCCTGTTTCACCTACTCTTTCTACCATTCTGTCTTCTTTCTTCTTCCCACCTTCTTTCTTTGGTTATTTCTGCTTCTGCTTCCCTTTCTGGACCTTCCTCTAAACTCCTACGTCTTTCACCCTTCACCTGCAATCCTTCCCTGCTATTCTCATCTCCCTCTGTACTTTCACGAGTCTACTTCTCGATCCTTGCTTGCCTTGACTCGCCTCTTTCGCTCACTGGTTGTTCCTCGCGCTAGATGCAAGAGGGAACACAGACACACACACTCCTGTTCTTTGCTGGTAAGGTAATAGAAATACAAGGAAACTGACTGTATATAACCAATGAAATGAGATAGTTAACAAAGGAACAAAGATCACAAGAGAAGAGACTGCCATAGCATAATTCTGAAGGGCTTTTGTTTCTTATCTTCCTCGTACTTTTTCTCCTCCTCCTCTTCCTCCGGCAGCTTGTTTGGGAGCCTCGGTGGTGAAGGTGGTGGTAGTATTGGGAAGACATAAAAAGTCTCATTGGGAAAGGCCATCGAGACTGTGAGAGAGACATTTGTTCGTGTCCCGCTGCTAAACTCAGTCTGCAGTGAAGCTTTGGGATTCCACGTATGAGTCAGGAGTCGTAGGAAAGCAGAGTGGTCTGTCTGTCTGGCTGGCTGGCTGGCTGGCTGGCTCGTTAAATGGATGGGTGACTGGCTGGTTAGGTGGGTGTTTGACTAGCTGGCTTCGTATTGCAAGATCTTATCGAACCTAGACATTCACTAAGGAATTTTATAGGGATGTTTGTGCTGGTTTGCCTCACTGTAATGTTGGTGTGTCTTGCTAACTGCGATGCTTGCTTGTCTTATTAGCTGAGTGCCTGCTTGACTGTTGCATTTGGTCGTATTGCCTTCAGTTCACGTTTAAATGCTTCTGGAATGGATTTTGTAGGGAAGAGAGACAGAGAGAAACAGAGAAGAGGGAGGTAGAGAGAGAAAAAATATATACACAAACACACACGGGCAGAAAGAGCAAGAAACAAAGATATAAAAAGAAAAACACTGCAGTAAGTCATCAGGAAGGAGCACTGAAGGGTCACTAGCTAAAAATATCCCAATCACTTTCTGCTCAGTCACATTCGTCACTCCCCCAACACTCGTGACGGACGAGGCACGATAAGCACAAATTTATCCCTTGATGCACTCAGGAAAAAGGGAGAACAGAGCACCATATCCATAAACAAACATGTGGGTGGATGGAAATGTGTGTGAGCGAGTACGTTAGTGTGTGGCCGAGTGCATGAATGTGTGAGTGGGTGTGTGAGTGTGTGGGTTGGTGTGTGAGTGTTTGGATGAATGTGTGAGTGTGTAGGTGAGTGTGTGAGTGTGTGGGTGAGTGTGTGAGTGTGTAGGTGAGTGTGTGAGTGTGTAGGTGAGTGTGTGAGTGTGTGGGTAAGGGTGTGAGTGTGTGGGTGAGTATGTAATTGTGTGGGTGAATGTTTCTCTACATTCAATAAAGCTCAAGTAGTTATTTTTAAGTGTTTTCTATAGCTATAGTGACGAAATAAGGAAATTTATGCATTACTAATACTAAAACACCCATAAACCCGGTTAATCGTCTCTGTGGCCTTTGAAAATAGTCGTGGTGAGAGACCAAACCTATTCTGACTACGATCCTAAAAATAATGCTGGAATTTTCACAGGGAGCTACAAGACTGAGGTAAAGAGAGAGTTCGGCGAGGCTCTTGATAGTATTTCGATATCCAGAATCAATCTCTATTGCCTGCTGTTTTTTATAACATGGTTGCCTCCTCCAGTGGGGCGGGGTTGGTTGAGGCGGGGTTAGGACGTGGTGGGGAGGACATAGTAGGCAGGTTAGCTCCCCGGGGCGACAGCTTGACCGTCACGGGGAGACACGGGAAGCATGGGAGACAGGGAGAGGGGGAACGCGTGCTATAAAGTCTTCATGTATTGGAAATTATATAAAAGGAGGGAAGAAAAATGATTATGTAAATAAATGCTGTGATATTTTCGTATAGTGTGTGTGTGTGTGTGTGTGTGTGTGTGTGTGTGTGTGTGTGTGTGTGTGTGTGTGTGTGTGTGTGTGTGTGTGTGTGTGTGTGTGTGTGTGTGTGTGTGTGTGTGTGTTATATGCATTAACAGACAGTGTGTCCAATACATCATGTTTGTTTTGTAGTTTTAAATCAGAACTTAACACTTTGGTCAATAAACTGTCTAACTATCTGTCTATCAACCAATCTATCTATCTATCTATCTATCTATATGTATATCCTGACTGGCCAAAAGCACTCCAAACCCTTTAAAGAGACACACACACGAGATCCCTTAGCTGGAAAACGTTTTATTTCCAGTACATATTCACGAGTGACGGGTGGGCAGGTGGACGGGCGGGAGCGGGAACAGAGAGGAGGTGGTCGTGATTATTTAGCAAACGCATGAGGCTCGCTGGCCAGGCTGCTCTTTGATGTGTGATGGCCGACATACATTACACACGAGTCTCGCTACGTAAATGCACGATGGTTTTATCTTGACGCAAACATTTTCTGGATCTTACTTTTATTTTTACAGCGCTTGAAATGTTCCGTGGGTTTTAGGACGGCTGGATGCGCAAATGGAGACACACAGACAGACACACAGACAAAGAGACAGAGAGAAAATCGTTTTTTTTATTTCTGTGTTATTGCGGCGAGTGGACGTGAAAAACATTGAGAACTTCATTAAAAGCACATAGACACAATATTAGTTTTAAAAAAATGTCCCTCAGACCACACTGCCATTTATTCCACTCTCCACAACAACAATAATAATGAATAACCGATGGAAGGTAAAAAAGC
The DNA here is from genome assembly GCF_017591435.1 of Portunus trituberculatus. NCBI lineage: Eukaryota > Metazoa > Arthropoda > Malacostraca > Decapoda > Portunidae > Portunus > Portunus trituberculatus. The sequence goes on along the minus strand of NC_059293.1, from coordinate 20,918,979 downwards.
AATCATACAATATTCAATTCAAAACCACATTCACAATATCACAAACGTTCAAACATTTTACCTTCCATTGAAAACAGACTCTCTTCCCATTTTTCTCTAACTCGTCAAAAATATTCCTGAAACGTCAACAGCATAACACCTGCACTCTTACATTACCGCCTTAGGGGACTGCCTTAGGGGGACTGCCTGACGGGAAGTGCCTGATGGGGGTACCTGGGGATCGGGGGAAGTGCTTGAGGGAGTGGAGCGCCTAGGGGAAAGCTGTTTGTGGCTGCGGTAAAACTCAAACTCCTACTTGTATAGAAGGGGACGCCTCGCTTGGCTCAGTTCTTTCCTTCATCTATTTCATTCCACAGATTTTTCTTTATGTTGTGGCCTATAGTGCCTGTAGGTTTACTTGAAGAGTGTAGGAAGCGCTGTTCAGTTTCCACCCATTAGTGACGTAGGAAAATGGTCTTGGTCATGTCCAGCGGCGGGAACAGCGGCGAGGATAGAAATAACAATGTATTTTCTGAACTAGCAGTAAAGGAGGATGGTTACGGTAACGAGGGAAGAACAAAGAAGGGTTAATTTTCTACGCCAGTAACGAGAGAAAGCAGTTAAGGAAACAGAGTGTTAATGAATAAAAAGAAGGTCATCTTTCATACACTTAAACCAACAAAAGAAGGAAGCAACACATCTAATAATCTAAAAAGCAAAATATAACATCTAAGTGAACACAAAACCAATAAGACAAAGAACTGTAAGGAACTGAATGGATTTGTAGCACCGAACTAACAACAAGGTACAAAGAGAAGCAAAGGGAAATTCCATACTAAAAATAGAAAGGAAAAACACTGCGGGCACAATATAGGAAAGGCTGGAGGGAAGGTGTCGCGTCCCACACACCCACACACTGCAATAAGCACCAACGAGACAATACTGATCCCCGTAACGCCTTCCAGGGATATGAGAGCGCCTATCCCACCAAGCCAGAAGCCAAACAGCCGCCAGAAGTCAAGACCAGCGCCCATTCCTTGCCTTCCTTACTGACCTGTGCGATGTCTTGCCGTATCTGTGTGTGCGTGCTCCTGTATATAAACACGAACTGTTCTCCACTAGTGAAATGCTTTAGTGTTACAGGAAAATAATAATAAATAGTCATCTTCTCTTAAAATTTTCTAGCTTATATCACGTTGTAATTGACTTTTTCTGTGTCAATAGAGGAATAGACTGCTCGAGGTGGCTAACGTAACTTACCTTCAAGGAATATAAGACCTTCTTCCATTCCTTTCCCTTCCTTACTGTGCCTCGTGTTGTCGCAGTCTCCGCATAGCTAGTGTGTGTTTCTGCAGAGCCAACACACCTGCGAGGTATTAAAGACTCAAAACCTGCCTCCATTCCTTTCCTTTGCTTACTGCGTCGAGTGTTGCCATAGCGCGTGTGGCCAGTGGTGTCTGCAGCAAGACACTACATGTACGTTACCCGACACTGGTTCTCCTCACAGATAGAGGCTGAAGTTAAGGGCAGTGCTGGCTCGCATCTAGAACAAAGGGTAAGACGATCATGACTGGCGGTTATTATGCTATATGTGTGAAAGGAGAAACATTATCTTCTTTATTTTTATGTAGGAGAGAAAACTGGCCTAAGGGAATAGAAAAAATGAAAAAAGGTTCACTTAGTTGCCAGTCCCCTTATAGATCCGACAGGGTTAGCCAAAAGTCGATAAATGTCTTGAAACCTCCTTTTAAATGAAGTCAAGTCATAGGAAGCTGGAAATACACAGGCAGTGAGTTTCAGAGTTTACCAGTTCTAAGTTCTTATAAACACGATGAACGATATGATAAGTGACGCTGGTGGTGTTAAGGACAGTGTTGGCGGTCATGAGGGGGAAACCTTTCAGTAACACGGGATAAGTGGATCATGACTGGCAGTTATTGAGATTTACATGAAGAAGTTGAATCATAAATAAGGGAAATGATGTAACGAGTGACGCTGTGTTCCTCGTGACGGACGGCTTTTCATTTACAGAGAATAAGTGGGTCAGAATTGCCAGTTATTGCGCTTTATATGAGTAAGGAGAGTCATAAATAAGGCGAATGATATAACATGTTAAAGCTGAGCCGGAAAAGATTGCACGCTGGGAGAGGAGCAGCAGGAGGAGCAGCAGGACGAGGCAGATTAAAGGGAATTAGCGGATAATGTGCTATAATGAAATACCTTGCTGTACCTGACCTAAGACAACCTCACCTGGGTTTACCTGGCCCAGAGTGACATGACCATCGCAATGTTTAGTGTGTTAAGGCTTATTTTCGACTTTCTATACTTATCATATTAGGATTAGTATGCTTAAACGCTCTTTTCTGCCCCCAAGGACTCTTTTCATAAGCCACGGAGACGATAATTCGGGTTTCGTGCCTTTTTACCTGTTGATGATGCAGAATCCTTGTCAGATTATTGCTAGATATATGAAGCAACTCGGGAAAGCTTGTTACATGGAAGCATATGAGGACACGCACACGAGAGATTAAATTAAACATGATTGGGTTAAAACAAGAGAAGCAACACTCCTTCTTTTCAAGCCAAAGCAGTATGAGAGATTCTGATATTTTATTTTTACCCTTTCAGTACCATGCCACGTTTTCATATTCATTCTGCTTACTATTTGGTGATTTTATACAGCTTCAGAAACTTACGTGGCGGATTAAAATAGTGAAGACTCTACCCATCAATCTTCTGACCTCCATTGACCCTTCCTAATGTAAATAAAATCGTTTAAAAACACAAAAAATTCATGATGAAAATGTGTCCCAGAACTGAAGGGGATAAGTTTGAATCCTATGTTACCTCTTAAAGGGTGCTAGTGTGGGATTGTATGGTCCACAGGAATGTGTTTCTGGTTCTAGTAGTGGTTTCAGCAAGGTTTCTGTGCAAGGTTCTACTGAAGGATATTGTGAAGGACTTTGATGGAAGATGATGTGGCTTACAGACGTGTTTTTTAGAATTATTTTTTCTTTCTTTCTTTCTTTTTTTTTTTTTTACGTAGGGAAGAGGACCGGCCAAGGGCAAAAAAAAAAAAAATAAAAAAAGGCCCACTTGAGTGCTGGCTCTCTAAAAAGTAAAAAAGCGTCAGCCAAATTGGGGAGCAAATACCTCGATACCTCCCTCTTAAAAGAATACAAGTCGTAGGAATTCGGAAATAATGCCACACTTACGGCGAAAAACAAATTTAGGAACCTCAACTAAACATTTCTGCTGTCCCTGAAAATAACTCTAATGAAAATCGAACCCATTTCCCAGTACATGCCACAGTCAAACTTAACCTGCAATCTAAACAGCGTAGTAGAAAAGCTAAATCACTGCGGTTCACTTAAAAACACAACAAATCGTCCTGTGAAATGCAAGACCTCACAGTAACATACACTTGGAAGGTAGGAAGGCTGACCTCAAGAGTGGTGGCGTCCTTCAAGGCAGCACGCGAAGGGGGAAGTGACACCAAGACAAGACCTATATTCTCTACTCATTCTGATACATGTTGTGGGGTCATGTCACGCGTGTCGGGGGAATGTGTGCGTGTGCTGAGAGTGTGAGGGGACGTGAACACTTGCCAGAAATAGTGGTGGTCTAAATGGAAAAGTCCCTGATCACACACGCACAGAGAGAGAGAGAGAGAGAGAGAGAGAGAGAGAGAGAGAGAGAGAGAGAGAGAGAGAGAGAGAGAGAGAGAGAGAGAGAGAGAGAGAGAGAGAGAGAGAGAGAGAGAGAGACAGAGAGAGACAGAGACAGAGAGAGACAGAGAGAGAAAACCTACATATACACCAAACCATATTATACTCAAACACAACAAAACGTGAAAAAAAGTGAATAAATACACAAATAAATAAAAGCGAAACAAGATAAAACAAAAAGAAACTCAAATTAAAACCAAATAGTTTAAGCAAAAAAAAAAAAAAGAGGAAGGTGAAGAAGGAATTGAAAGAAGGAAAGGAGGGGAGTGAAAAGTGAAGGAAGGTGTGAGGGAAGGAAGAGAGAGCAGGAACCCCGTAAAGTGAACCCCACAACGAGGGCGGGCTCCAGTAAAGAGGGACAACAAGTAGGCGGAATAAGGTACGGTTTCGGACTTGAAGGAGACATAAAAGTTGGAAGATTGCAAGCCAACGAGAAAAGTTTCCACTGCTGGGGAAGGATCGCAGGAGGTACGGCACAACAACACCACGACGCGCCACGGAGGAGAAGGAGGAGAAGGAGGAGAAGGAGAAAAGAGAACATTAAAAAAGATATCCAGACTAAATAAGGATAAATGAGACAATATATACACTCACTCCTTTCCTAACCATTAATTCACAACACACCCTCCCTCATCCTTCCCTCACCACCACCACCACACCACTGCAGCCTCCCACACCCTCCATCACGACGTCTATCAACACCTCAACATCTAAAGCATGCATCCAACAAGCCAGCCAAGCAACGGAGGTCTGAAAGTTGGAGAAGCAAGGAAGCAACAGACTCCTATCCTTTTTCGCCCGTCGCCTGGAGCTAACAGTCCTGTGGGAGGGAGTGTGAGGCGCGCGATACCTAGCTAGCTCGGCTCCAATGCATTACTCGAGGTGGATTTGATGCGGTTCTCGAGATTAACCTATTTGCAGGCACGAGGCGCGAGGTAATGTCTGTGAAGATGCGGTCCCTTTCCACCTCCTCGTCTCCACTTGGGTCTCAGGGTGTGCAGTCACATCCGTAGGCATACATACACATGCTCTCAGACACGCACCTCTTCTCGCCTTCCCACGTCCACGAGATATGTGTTAGATATGTAGGTAGATAGATGGATACATAGATAAATAGCTGTATAAAGAGAGATATAGATAGATAGTTAGATTAATAGATAGACATGCTCTCAGACACGCAGCTCTACTCGGCTTCCAGTGTGTACGAGGCATGTAGGTAAATGGTTTAGTAAATAGATAGATGGATAGATAGATAAATAACTGTATAAAGAGAGAGGTAGATAGATAGTTAGATTAACAGATAGACATGCTCTCAGACACGCAGCTCTTTTCGCCTTCCCACGTGCACGATACATGTGTTATACGTATATGTAGGTAGATGATTTAGTAGATAGATAGATAAGTAGACATGAGTATAAACCGAGAGGTAGATAAATAGATAGACGAATAACAAAACAGATGAAAGTAAACAATAGAAAAAAAACACTTTAAATAAAAAAAAAAACACAAACTTATTTTCATTACCACACAAGATACTGACACTACCACACCCCTCTCCTCCGTTCCCACTACCCTCGTATTGGCTATCCACACTGCACCACCGCACCACCAACGCGAGGCAGAAGAAGCGAAGCGAGAGCGGAGTGTGCATGGGGCATTAGAGCAGCCGGGCTTTACAATACCGCCGAGGCTGCTCACTAAAGGATCGCCTCTCTGCAGGAACTAATTACGTCCATCGCTGCTGAGGTGAAGCGGGCGGAAGGTGCCGATACCAGTCAGGCGCTGCTGGCCGCCTTCCAGCTCATTTGAATAAAGATACTGTCTGCTGTCAATAAGGCTGAATCTCTATGACTCCATGACTGGCTTCTTAATGTCCGTCACGTGCCCGAAGAGATGCAAAAGGAGGTGGTGGTGGTGGTGGTGACGGTGAGGGATCATTGATTCAGTACATATCTTTTAACATGGTTCATATTATTCTACACTCATGTTACTCTAGTAAAACAATATTTTGGGCCTTTTATTTTCTCAATTGGGCTTTTTCCAGTAATATTTTTTACCCAGTAAGCCAATTTTTAACAGCGAGTCTTTCCCAGTACGCCTTTTCCTTTAGCAAGTCTTTCCTCAGTGAGCGTTTTTCAGCCTAACATTTTCCCTCATAATTTCCACGTTCGAAAAATCACAGTGGAAGAACACGAAGCAGGAACATGAATGAATCCAACACTTCCCTTTGCTTACAATCCAATGCTCGGAAAGTCAAGGCACAAGGTCAGGGCAACACTAAGAAAGCTTTCAATACTTCGCCACCTGCTGCGCTGAGAACAAGAGAGGCAATCCAAGGAGACACTTTCCGCCTAGCAAATTATTAAGACTCGGCAGTGCAGGTGACGGAGAGGCTGGCGAAGTGCAGGCTGTGTGTTGAGGAGGAAAGTGGAGGAAAGTGTAGAGAAGTGGAGGGAAGTGGGGGCAATTAGAAAGAGGAATGGGAGGTAATCTAGAATCAGAGTCTAAGTGTGTTCCTAATGAAGGGTAATGAGGCTATTAACGATAAGGATGCAGGCCATTACGATCCAACTTGTGATAAGGCGAGGCTGTGTGTGTGTGTGTGTGTGTGTGTGTGTGTGTGTGTGTGTGTGTGTGTGTGTGTGTGTGTGTGTGTGTGTGTGTGTGTGTGTGTGTGTGTGTGTGTGTGTGTGTGTGTGTGTGTGTGTGTGTGTGTGTGTGTGTGTGTGTGTGTGTGTGTGTGTGTTAACAATTTCTAACATTACATCGTCATGAACTGAGCCCATCACCCTCACAATATGCTACATCCCATCCCTCCCCATCCTTGTCCCCTCATTCCTCCCTCCCCCCTTCCCTACACACATTCTCCTCCCACCAGACATCAATTAATCTTGCTGTGACAGTGTGTCCATCCTTCACCTTGATTAATGAGTGACTATCAGAAGGATATTATGGCCCGTACGTCTGAGGTGCTTAAGGTACAGTGTCCCGCAGCACGCCAGCAGGGAGAGAGGGAGGGACAGGCGACGGTACGGGGCATGAAAAACAGTGAAGGAAGGAGAAGAAGGATGAATAAAAATACACAAAGGAGGGGTAAAGTATTAGGCAGGCAGGGATAGTGAGTGATGGAGGGAAGGATAGTATAAATAGTTGGTGTGTCTGCAGGAGTTGGTGAAGAAGGAGTAAAAGATGGATATATTTAGCCCAGGGAAACATTAAGGATGATAATTACTTTGAAAGTGATTGCCCTCATCATGATCAATCTTGCCTCGTCCAAAAGTTTAGACAGGGCTGATGGCTCCGCTCAGACAAAGAGAGAGATCAGAGCCTTGCATACCGAAATCCCGCGACTCTGTGGTTGAGGGACGCAGCGCTGCCGTCCCTGAAGCAGACACGCGCTGGTCAGGCGCTGGTCAGGGATGAGGTGAGAGCAGATACACACAGCGGTCTGGTAAATGTGTGTAGCTATTCTATCGTCCTCGTGAGCATGAGGATAAAAAGACCCGCCTCCCTTCTCACCTTTCCCAAACATTCTCCGAAATAGAAATGAGAATAAAAAGTAAAGAAATAACAGTCTGTTTTGAAATTCCAAAGACTATTTTTCAGTGACTACCAATAATGGTGTCCACGTGACATATAGTTGGGGCGCTAAAAACAGTTTTCTTTTCTTCCACAGATCCCTTTGCTGCACTACCACGCCCGCCATCTACACCCACGGTGGGCGCACCGAGGCTCCTGCACTCACACGCACAGCCTCTACCTCTGTTACATTCACGCCACAGCCCCGCAGCGGCGACTCACCCTCCATTGGATAGGAGGGCCTCTGGTGGCGCGCCTCATGCCCTCTGAGGGACATGACGAATGTGGAGGCTGTCGAGGCCGTTGGAGGCCAACAAGGGAGGCGCGCGCTCTCTAGTGGCTGGGTCATGGCGGGCCCGGCGGTGCGTGTGGACCGGGGGTGGTAGGACGCTGCCAGAGCCTCGCCACACCCCGGCCTCTGCTGCTGCTGCTGCTGCTTCCCACCTCACGCAGCCCATGCTCTGCGGCGACACCTTTCTGTCACACCACCCCTGGCAATGACCCATCCCGGCCACGCCCACGCCAGCCTGTCACCCCTCACCCCATCCTGCGGCACCCGCCAAGCCGTCGCCTCTTAGTCAGGGAGCCCGGGGGGTCCCCAGCAGCGAAGCCAGGCGTCAGGATCACCAGTGAGCCGCGTGAAACTTGCACTCTTGATTCCCACCAAAGTGAAACAGACACACTACCATTAACACGCCAGCAGGACCTGCCGACTCTTCCAGAACGAGGCAAACTGTGGCAAGGCCTGGATCGTAGCGGTGTTAATGTTGCCATGTCTGTGTGTGCGTGAAGTCAGAGCCCAGCCAGCTTTGCGCCACAAGGCAGCCGTGCAATCCATCTAGGAGCTATGAAACCTGATAGTTCCCGCCGCAACTTTCCGAAGAGGTAGTTTGGGGAGCCAAGGTCCAGGACAGCATGGCCAACCTGAGTCCCCGGCGGCGGTGAGAGGCGGGCCGCGAGTGTTGACAGGTGGCGCTGGGTGAAGGAGACTTGCCAAATATACCCCCCAGTCGTCACCGTGTTTGTGGGCGGCCCTCATCTGTGTCTGCCCGGGTGTGCCGCCAGTCAGGCTCAGTTGGCTCCTGGTGACGCACCCCGCACTGCGTCTCTTCACCCGCGACAGCCTGGCGTGGGCGTGCATGGTGTAGCGGGCGGCCTCGGAGGTCCGCCGCAGCGCGACTGTGGCTCCCGCCCGGTCCACCGCCGCTGCTGCCTCCACCTGGGGGGGCCGGCGTCTGGCCTCGCATGGCCGCGGTAATGTTCCTACGCAAGGCAATGCGTTACTACCGCCTCTGGATTTACACGTGCAATGCCGTCCTGCTCGTGTCAGTGTTCGTATTTATGGGCGTGGCCTTACGTGTGACAACTCATCCGTACCTGTCCCTCGTGCCCACACCCCCTGCCTACCACCCGACCTTCCTCTACGGTTACGGGGCTCTCCTGCTGCAGGCGGGAGTCCTGCAGGCGCTGGGATGTGTGGGCGCCCTGCGGCTCTCCCAGCGACTCCTCAACATCTACTGGTTTCTGTTGCTGTTCCTGTTACTGGGCGATGTGGTGGTGGGCCTGGTGTGGCTGTACCGCTTCGCTCACCTCACAGACGGCCTGCTGCCTTACGCCCGCAACACGCTCCACACCCAGTATGGCAATGACCCGGACGTGACGGAGGCGTGGGACACTCTGCAGCGATCCGCCAAGTGCTGCGGCGTCGCAGAGCCGCAAGATTACAACGAGACGCAGTGGGCGATGCGCCAGGGCCAGTCTGTCCTGAGGCTCCCGGCGTCGTGCTGCGTCATGGACGAAGGTAGGAGCGTGACGCCCAGCACTCGTCCGGTCAACTACCAGGCTGACCCGAGTCCTCGCCACGTGAAGCTCTCACGGAAAAAGCCTCCCACGGAAGCGTCAAAGAGTGCGTCACGCCTCGAGGGTCGCGCCAGCTACCGCAATCTGACGTGCGGCGACAACAGCCACGTGCGGGACCAGTACGAGGGCTGCCTGGTGCACCTGGAGCGCTGGCTGCTCGAGTCAGCGGAGACGCTTATGATTCTCGGTTTTTGTGTCATAGCTTTTATCAAACTGTGTTTTGTTGGCATATTACGCTTTGAAATACAAGAAATGATTCAAAAAATAAAAATCCTGCAAGGCGAGGCTCCATGCGTGCCCAACCCGGAGATCGCCGCGGCACTGGGCCTCGTGTCGCCTGACAAGGCGGCGGAGTGCGGGGGGCTGCTGAGCTCAGGCGGCGGCGAGGGGGATGGTGCGGGGGCGCCTGACGGGGGCGGCGAGGGCCATCAAGACTCAGAGTCGGGCGCCGCCACGCCCCTCACGCAACCCCGCCTCAACCACTTGCCCAGCCACACGGACGGGGCAGAGTCCGACACCAACTCCCACTGCGCCCTCATCACGGACACGCCCGTGCGTCGCCCGCAGCCGGACAAGCGTAAGCCTAATGGCAATAATAATGACGTGACAGAACTGCGCGAGTTGCGTCACGTGCGGCAGACTCAAATATGATAATGGCGAGCGGCCTCCTTGTGGACTCGTCTGGTGGGAGGGTGGAGCAGAAAGTCCACGTGAGCGGCGGCGGGCCTGAGCCCAGGTAGTGGATGTAGTAGTGCGCTGCCGCTGCTGGGGCCAGCGTGGGGGTCCGGGGTCAGGGGTCACGGGACACCCCACATAGCCTTACACCGCCCCCTGCCCCGCGCCCCGGCTCGCGCCGCCGCCCCTCCCCGGGCCTCGTAGGCACTGGGTCGCGGCTACCACGCGCGAGGCACAAACCAAACCTAAGGCCTCCGTAACTTAAGGTCACGACGATGACGCCAGGACAGTGAGGGACACGTGAGGGCCAGGACGAGCCGTGCCTCTCCCTCCCTCCCAGACCACAGAGGGCAGGGCAGCGGGTGGTCCCCTGCCTCGCCCTAGCCACGCTGCTTGCCGCTCCCACACCGCGGTGACACGCCTGCTGCCGCCCCTTCACACACAAGGTAAGCAACAATAATACGTATATTCATGTGCTACTTTTAGACGCCGAGACTCCGCCCACTGCAAACTGCACACTGCTGCTGTTGTTGCTGATGCTCACTTCTTGCTACGGTGGCGGCGGTGGCG
>NC_059293.1:20901088-20906088 GCF_017591435.1 Portunus trituberculatus | reverse complement strand
TAGCTGTCGAGAGAGAGAGAGAGAGAGAGAGAGAGAGAGAGAGAGAGAGAGAGAGAGAGAGAGAGAGAGAGAGAGAGAGAGAGAGAGAGAGAGAGAGAGAGAGAGAGAGAGAGAGAGAGAGAGAGAGAGAGAGAGAGAGAGAGAGAGAGAGAGAGAGAGAGAGAGAGAGAGAAAGGTAGAACAGGGTAGACACGTAGATAGAAGGGTAGATAGATAAGGAAGTACATAGATAGATAGATAAACAGTCTAGCTAACTAACTGACTGACTGACTCACTGACTAACTACTTCACTGACAAACATACTCACAAACAACACTAACAACCCACTAACACTTTACATATTCCACATTCTTAACTCCACAAGCCAATACAACGAACTAGAACTATAGGTACCACCACCACCACCACCGCGACCTCCACCACCACCATTCCCTTTATTTTACCTTTTTTCTTATTTACTATGTGGTAGTTATGGGCTAAAGGGGATGCTTTTTATGGTATCTCCTATCTCAAACCCCACCCGCTAGGAAACCCTTGTCCCGAGTGAGGAAGCCCAACCTACACTCGGACCGTGGACATGATTTGAACCCGTGCGCTTGGAGACCCCTCGGACCCCAAAACACGCATGTTCCACTGCACCACGAGGCCCCTTTTTCTCTTTAACAGGTGCCAAGAGTGAGTGCAATGTCTCCTCCTTCAATGGTAGGTACTTGAGGTGGTAAATGCATCGCCCCACACACATTTCACCCGTCCACTTGCTCACTTCCATAACTTTTACGAGTCGCGGCCCCTCTTGAGTATTTGCACGCCTAACGCTACCAATTTCTCCTCCTGACACGTTTCCTCTCCCACACACACATTCATAGAAACTCACACGCTCGCACACACACTCGTTCACACTCACACACACAGACACGTACACATCTGCAGCCTCGTTTTACTCTGCTGCAGGGGTCTTTCCACTTAACTAACCAAACAGTTCCCTAACTTTAACGAATTCTCCTGCATTTCCTAGTACGTTATAGCGTGTTTCGCCTACCAATAGCCTACCTCTGCCTCTCTCCCTCCCTCCCTCGCTCTTTCTCTCCTTCTCTCTCACGCACCAATATTGTCACTTGAGGTAATGGAAGGAAACGCAGGAGAAACAGGTGCGGCTGGTAGGCGGTAAGTGTCGCTTTATCAGACGAGTTACAGGCCAAGGAAACACGGAACACGCAGGCGGGCCACGGAGGACGTTTGCTAGAGGGAGGAGGGAGGGAAATATACCACGATACAGCTAACACTCCCATACAACACCACGGAGGATGGTTAGATGGGTGATATACTGCACTAACATCACACTACCACACCTAACCACACCAGAGATAAGCTAATACACCACTTCATACTACCACACTATACCACCACGAAGGCAATGGAGAGACAACCACACCAGTACTACACCATCATTATATACCATAGGGAAAAGTTAATAGGGTGGTTTATTGAGGGGAACTATACCACTCACCACCACACTACAACCACCACCACATCACCATACCACGTGTTTCTTTATCCAGTGTCCTATGGTCTTAGTGCTCAGTTGAAGTTAAGTGAAGTTAGTTTATCAAGTTCATCCAGTTAGTTGAAGTTAATTTTTCCACTCGATCCAGTTTATCCAGTTTTTCCAGTTAGTTGAAGTTATCTTATCCAGTTTACCTAGTGTTCTATGGTCTTAGTTCTCTGTTGAAGTTAGTTTGAGAAGTCTAGAGGTCTATCTGGTGACGTGACTACAGTTACTTCACCACGATTAGTTGTGGTCAGACGTGTGAGGTGAGAAGAGTGACTGTATTTGAGATAGTATGAAAAATCTTCCTTGGTTTTAGACTGAGGAAAGGTGTGATAGTACACTTGCTTTTAGGAGATAGTTTGAGATAGTTTGAGGAATTTTACTTGGTTTTAGACTGAGGAAGATGGCAGTGTGTGATAGTCCATTGGCTTTAAGGAGATAGTTTGAGATAGTTTGAGGAATCTTACTTGGTTTTAGACTGAGGAAGATGGCAGTGAGAGTGCATTGGCCTTTAGGAGATAGTCTGAGATAGTGTGGGAAATCTTACTTGGTTTTAGACTAAGGAAGATGGCAGTGTGTGATGGTGCATTGACCTTTAGGAGTCTTGCTGTTTCTAGACTGATGAAGGCTGGCAAGGTGATGGGTGTGGCAGTGTAGCAGTGTCTCGTGGTGGTGATGTGCAATACTTAGACCCTCATTAAGTGCCATTTGTCTGCGAGCGGCTGGCTATTCCTCTCCCTTACTATTTTTCCCCTTGACACCTCTAATACCATTACCACTGTCACTTGCATTGTTCCCCCTGTGTGTGTGTGTGTGTGTGTGTGTGTGTGTGTGTGTGTGTGTGTGTGTGTGTGTGTGTGTGTGTGTGTGTGTGTGTGTGTGTGTGTGTGTGTGTTAACATTCCAAGCAGTTTTTTTAATCATCTTTCCTTTTTATTTTTTATTCCTTGCTCTATCCATTATATCTCCTCTCCTCTCCTCCTCCTCCTCCTCCTCCTCCTCCTCCTCCTCCTCCTCCTCTTCTCGCCTCCTCAAGGAAAGATCTATAGAACCAAGTAGTCTTGTGAAGCAGGTAACCTCGTTTTAAGCCAATACACTTATATCGTAACTGTGACGCTCCTGTCTCCTCCTCCTCCTTCTCCTCTTCATCCTTATCCACTTATCTCCTTCCTCCCTTCATCTTGTATTCATCTTATTTCTCACCCATTTTTACCTTCCTCTCAGCCTTCACTCTTAGCCAACACTCCACTACAGCCTTCTCACCTCAGTCATTACCTTCCACTCCACACCTCCACGGCCTTCTCCTTCTCCTTCTCTTATAACCTTCCTCCTTCATCTTGTATTCATCTTATTTCTCACCCATTTTTACCTTCCTCTCAGCCTTCACTCTTAGCCAACACTCCACTACAGCCTTCTCACCTCAGTCATTACCTTCCACTCCACACCTCCAGTCTCACGCCCCAGTCACCCTCTTACCTACAGTACTTGAATTATCTACTTTACATTACTCCCTATCTCGCGCCGTAACTTGCATCTTGTCAGCTCGTGTGTATATCGACGTGTGTGTAGCAGTGAGTGGTAATATAGGTGAGGGTACCCTTGTCTTGGCAGTGTTTCTGGTTACTGGTGTTCTCTCACGTAAGGGTTGTTTTCAGTGGTTGTGTGCATTGCCTGTTGTGTTTTTATGCGTGTTTTATGTCGTTAATGTGCAGAATTCTATTGTTTTGTTAAGGAGATGAGCTAGGAGGTAAAATTTGGGTCAGAACATAACTATATATAGCTTCTAGTACACTTTATTGGATTGAACTGCAGAGAATATAGTGGTTAAATAGAATGACAAAAGAAAAAAAGAGGTTTGAATATTTTAATACTAGGTCAGAACATAATTTAACATAGCTTCTAGTACACCTTATTGGATTGAAATGCAGAGAATATACAGGTTAAATAGGATGACAAAAGATAGAAAAGGGGTTTGAATATCCTAATAACTTGCAGACCTTGTTGGGCGCGGTTTAGATGAGGCGTCAGTGTGTTTATGTCGTCCCAAGTGGTGATGGGAGTATAGAAATGCGTCACCAGGTACAAAGTGTTCCGTGGAGGTATATAAAGTGTTGGGGGGAGGAGGCAATGTGTCGAGTGAGCTAATAATAAATGCCTCTCTCTCTCTCTCTCTCTCTCTCTCTCTCTCTCTCTCTCTCTCTCTCTCTCTCTCTCTCTCTCCCCTTTCGCTACTCTAACACTCACTTATTCAATACCTCACTCCTAAAATAAACCAAGGCTGCATATTTCACGTCTTTTTATTGCTTCATTTCTTTATTATTTTTCTTTCTTCTAATTTATGATGTCACTTTTCTTTTTTTTCTCTCTCTCTCTCTTTCTCTCTTTCTCTCTGTCTCTGTCTCTCTGTCTATGTCTCTCTCTGTCTATGTTTCTCTCTCTCTCTCTGTCTCTTACTCATTTTGTAACTCCAAGACTCGAAAGTGTATAAATCCAATCTTTAAATACACCTTAACTACTTACATTACTTTTTTTCCTTTTTCTTCAATGATCATATTATTATTATTATTTTCTTTCCTTTTTCCTTGATGCGATTCTATTACGAGTATCGCTATCATATTATTATTATTATTATTATTATTATTATTATTATTATTATTATTATTTCCTTTTCCTTCTATTACGAGTATCGCGATTATATTTTCTAACTCCTCTTTCATCATTCTAAGACGCAAATACATCGATTCATTCCTAAAATACTCTGTGGCTTCATTCTTCGTGTTCTCATTCCTTCATTTTACCTTTTTTTTATTCTCTCTCTGTTTGTTATGTTTTTTTCTTTACCTTTCTTTTCTTATGTTCCTCTTCTTATATTTCTCTTGTGTTTCTCTTCTTAACCTTCTTAAACTTTCTTCTCTTATCCCTCTCAATGTCAGACAAACATTATTTTTCTTATCGTTCTATTTATCATTTTTCTCCTCTTAATCAGTTTCAATGTCAGGTAAACTTATTTTTTCCTACGAGTATAACTTTTCTGACACTTTTTTTTGTGTGGTATACATTCTTAAGATAGTTTGTAAAGTAAAACGACAAGATTAACTTCACTCATTCTCTCTTCTCGTCTTCTGCGTCTCCATTCCAACAAATTTTTATATCAGTTTAACCCCTTTAGTATCATGACGATTTTTCATATTCATTCTGCTTACTATTTAGTGATTTTATACAGCTTCAGAAGCTCATGTGGGAGGAATTAAAATAGTGAAGACTGCGGCCATTGATCTTCTGACTTCCATAAACCTTTGTAATGTCAATAAAATGGTCTATTCATACACAAATCTAAAGGTAAAAATGTGTTCCAGTATTGAGGCGGTTAAGTTTATCGAAAGAGTATCAAAGTTAGGAAAGGGTCGAATACGTCTCGTCCGCTTCACTTCTAAGACTCACATGTGTCAGTT
>NC_059293.1:20883588-20898588 GCF_017591435.1 Portunus trituberculatus | reverse complement strand
GGTGTGTGGTGTGGCAGTGAGGAAGGAAAGGTTTCATATGGCTGGTGTGTGGTGTGTGTGGTGTGTGGTATGTGGCAGTGAGGAAAGGAAAGGTTTCATATGGCTGGGGTGTGTGGTGTGTATGGTGTGTGGTGTGTGGCAGTGAGGGAAGGAAAGGTTTCATATAGTTTAGAGCATTTATAATTGATATATGATTGAAATTGAGAGTTTTTTTGGGAAGGTGTTAAGGATGAAAGGCATAGAGAGGTAGATTGATAGTGTATAGAGGAGTATGATAGCAAGATAGTGCCAGAGGAAGGGATGAAAGACACATGCTCACATTTACATACATACATACACACACCTACCACGCACATATTACCTTACTTTCATACCATACACCTGATCTCCATTTGAACTGTTTAAAGTTTGTATAGTTGAGATGTGAGTGAAAATGATTGTTTTTGGGGATGTGGTAAGACTGAGAGGGATAGAGAAGGAGATAGACAGCGCAGAGAGAGTAATATACTAAGATAATGCGAGAGGAAGGAAAAAAAACACCTAGTCACACACACACACACACACACACACACACACACACACACACACACACACATCCCTACCATACACCTGACCTCCAGCACACTTATCTCACACACACACCGACCCACACACGTGACTAATGCAAAGTACGAGGCAATGAAATGGCTCATCTAAGCAGGAGCTTCACAGTAAACAGGTGAAGGCCACACACTTCCCCTCCTTCCAAATCTGTCACCCCAGTACCGTAAGTAGTCTGGCCGGCCTCCAGGTGTGTGTGGAGCTGAAGGGGTGAGCTGGGAAAGGGCAGGGGGAAGGTAGAAGGGGAGGGAACGGAAATAAGGGGAATATATGATAAGTGTTGTGAGGGGAGTGTGTAAAAAGGAAGGGGGCCAACAGTGATGGTGGTGGTGGTGGTTGTGGTGGTGGTGGTGGTGGTGATGGTGGTGGTGATGGTGAAGTGTGGAAGTAGGTCAGGGAGAACACACAGTAATCAGGGGGAGTAAACACATAAAACCCGTACACACACACGCACGCACGCACACGCACGTACGCACACACACACACACACACACACACACACACACACACACACACACACACACACACACACACACACACACACACACACACACACACACACACACACACACACACACACACAAACCTTCAAGTAGGGACAATCTGAAACTCATTAGGGAGTTGTGACGTCCCCATCGCTACCTCAGCCTTCGTCCCCTCCTCCCACACCTCCCACACGTCCTCCTCTCCTCCTCCTCCTCCTCCCCTCTTTCCTCCCTCACCTCCTCCCAGGACACACACAATAAACAAGGTGCTTTAATAACCAAGTGGGAGGCGTGACTCGTGTGGCGGGGCTGAGGTCACGAGCCAGCCGTAATGACCAGCGGGAGTGGACAAGTGACCCCTGTGCATTGTGGTTCATAGTTACGTATTTAGAAACGCTTTGCTCTCTCACCACGACTGTTTTTCAAAGGCCACAGCGATGATTAGCCGGCTCAAGAGTGTATTTTTTTTTTCTATTAATAGCGTACAAGTCTTGTTAATCTCCCACTAGAGCAATAAGACAGTAAAAATATCCTTAAAACCCGTATAACTTCAATGAAACTGTTCTTAAAGGCTACACGAATGATTAACCTACTTCTCAAGGGTGTTTTTTTCTACTAATAATGTAGAAATGTTAATCTGCCACTAGAAGAATGAAACAATAAAAACATCCTTAAGAACCCATGTCACTTCAATACAACTATTCTTAAAGGCTACACGAATGATTAGCCTAATTCTCAAGAGTGTTTTTTCTATTAATAAGGTAGAAATGTTGTTAATCTGCCACTAGAAGAATGAAACAATAAAACCCGTGTAACTTCACTAAAACTATTATCAAAGGCCAACAGATGATTAGCCAATCTTTCAAGTATGATTCTATAGATAATAACGTAGAAATCTTGTTAATCTATCACTATAACCATAAAAACACCCTTAAAAACCATGTAAAGCCTTTTAAAATGTGTTGGAGGTGAGGCTTAAAGGTGTTTCTGAGTGGGTTACAGTACATTCAGCGTCCGGCACATGTGAGGCAGCACACCGCGGCGCCATCAGCACACACCCCACGCACACCAGTTAACGCAGGTCTTATGCAAGCCACGGTCCGCTGTTTCAATATGTGTTCTAAATAGTTTACGCTTCCTGGTGTTACGAGAGGCTTGGCACACACACACACACACACACACACACACACACACACGGCCAGGTAGCTCAGTGGTTAGAGCGCTGGCTTCACAAGCCAGAGGACCGGGGTTCGATTCCCCGGCCGGGTGGAAATATTTGGGTGTGTCTCCTTTCACGTGTAGCCTCTGTTCACCTAGCAGTGAGTAGGTACGGGATGTAAATCGAGGAGTTGTGACCTTGTTGTCCCGGTGTGTGGTGTGTGCCTGGTCTCAGGCCTATCCGAAGATCGGAAACAATGAGCTCTGAGCTCGTTCCGTAGGGTAACGTCTGGCTGTCTCGTCAGAGACTGCAGCAGATCAAACAGTAAAACACACACACACACACACACACACACACACACACACACACACACACACACACACACACACACACACACACACGTACCCAAAACCTCCGTTGCTCATCTAACGTAACCTAACTCAACACCACCACCACCACCACTACCACCACCATCTCTACCACCACCACTACCACCACCACCATCTCTACCTCTCTTCTCTTTTCATCAAATCAGCTTCTTTTTCCTTCAACTTTCCTTTCCCTCATCTCTCTTCTCCCTCCGTTCGTCATTGGTGGTGCGTTTCTCCTTCCTTTCTCTCTCTCTCTCTCTCTCTCTCTCTCTCTCTCTCTCTCTCTCTCTCTCTCTCTCTCTCTCTCTCTCTCTCTCTCTCTCTCTCTCTCTCTTCTCTTTCCTGTCTCTCTCTCCTTCTTTCTACCTACACCTCAATCCTCCTCTCCTCTCTCTACTCTCAATCTCTCTCTCTCTCTCTCTCTCTCTCTCTCTCTCTCTCTCTCTCTCTCTCTCTCTCTCTCTCTCTCTCTCTCTCTCTCTCTCTCTCTCTCTCTCTCTCTCTCTCTCTCTCTCTCTCTCTCTCTCTCTTTATCACAGAATCACATCTTCTCCACTCCTCCTCTTCCTCTCCTCCTCCTCCTCCTCTCTCTCTCTCTCCCTTCTCTTCCATCTCTTCCACCTCCCCTCCCTCCCTCCTTCCTCCACATCAAAAGCACCACCTTCTCTCCATTTTCTTTTCATTTTTCCTCCTCTTTCCATTTCTCGAATGTGTCCTAATCAGGTGAAAAGGAAATTAATTTGACGTTGCACTGGTGAAAAACTTTGTAGGTGAAAAAAGTTGAGGGAGGGAGTGTGGGAGAGAGGGAGAGAGGGAGAGAGTGAGAGCGACAAAGTTAAGAGGAAAGTTGGCGTTGGTGTTTCTTGATATTTTGCTTCCCAGGTGAGTGGTGACGCAGGTGAGGGAGTGACTCAGGTGGATCATAATTAATGCGGGTCTACCTGCCGGCCTGCGTCACCTTACCCTTGCCTTACCTTGCCTTAGAATGCCTTAGTTTACTTACTTTACCTTCCTCTTACTTCCTGGTCACGCATCAATGTCTTTACTTCTCCGTTCTTTTATGTAAGAGGGGAAAACTGGCCAAGGGTTAAATAAAACGAAAATAAAAGAGGCCCACTTGTTTGCCAGTTCCCTTGCAGGTCCTAGAATTAGCCAAATAAAGGGATATATGTCTTGAAACTTCCGTCTTAATCCTTTCAGTACCATGACGCGTTACGATACCTATTTTGCTTACTATTTGGTGATTTTTTTTACAGCTACAGACACTTATGTAGGGATTAGAATAGTGAAGACTGTGACCATTAATCTTCTGACCTCCATAGACCCTTATTTAATGTCAATAAAATGTGTCCCAGTACTGAAAAGGTTAAATGAACGATGGAAATATAGAAGCAGAATTTTTGTCTATCATAAATTCTTTTCTTTCTTTTCCCTCTTCCTTCCTCCTCGCAAAATCTGTATGTATCTATGTAACGCTATGAAAGTCCACCTCCTTCTTTCTCTTCTTCCTTCCTTTCTCCTCCTTATTTTCTTCCTTTCTTCATTCTTCTTAGCAAATTCTGTAATGGTATATGTATCCATGTATCTTTATGTAATTCCTCTTCCTTCTTCATCTTTTTTCTTCTCCCTTGGTTCTCTTTCTTCTTTTTCTTCCTTTCTCTTCCTTTTTTTCTTTTTCTTCTTCCTCCTCTTAGCAAAAATCTATTATGGTCCATGTATCTATGTGATTTTTTGTAATTCCTCTTCCTCCTCCTCCTCCTCCTCCTCCTCCCACAAGAAAACAGCCACGCCGGCTTGGAAGACTCAGCGACGTGTGGCCATCACAGACTCACACCAGCGAAACTGAACCTAAACCTAACTTTCCCCTCAAATCTAACTTAACGCTCGAATTTGGTAACTTGAGCCAAACTTTGCTAAGGATGACACCGACCGCTTCCCTTAACGACGCGTAGTTCCCGCCACGACACACACACACACACACACACACACACACACACACACACACACACACACACACACACACACACGCAGTACCTATTTCCTCGTATTTAAGGTACCTCTCTCTCTCTCTCTCTCTCTCTCTCTCTCTCTCTCTCTCTCTCTCTCTCTCTCTCTCCCAGCCTGACAACTAATTTAGGCCACAATCATCTGGCCAATGAGTTGTGGAGAGAGAGAGAGAGAGAGAGAGAGAGAGAGAGAGAGAGAGAGAGAGAGAGAGAGAGAGAGAGAGAGAGAGAGAGAGAGAGAGACTTTTCTCCTCTACACCATAAAAACACCCCAACTATATCCAAGAACACACACACACACACACACACACACACACACACACACACACACACACACACGGTAGCTCAGTGGTTAGAGCGCACACAAGCCAGAGGACCGGGGTTCGATTCCCCGGCCGGGTGGAGATATTTGGGTGTGTCTCCTCTCACGTGCAACAGTGACACACACACACACACACTGAGGACGCAAAATAAAAACACACACATGAACCCACGAGACATTTCTAACGACCTTCCTTGTGACAGAAGCGAGTACATCTGGAGGGAAATTAGAGAGAAAAAATAATTCCTCTTCTTCCTCCTCCTCCTCCTCCTCCTCCAGACAGCGTAGCGACATAAACACAGGGTCGGCAGCGCAATCATCCCCGTCAGGTTTTCAGTGAGGCGTCAACAGTGTAGAAATAACATGAAATTTTCTCCTGGGCCACGAGGGGGAAACACACACAAGTAGGGAGAGGAGAGGGAAGGAGAGAGGGAGAGGAAAGGAAGAGTAAAGAGGAAAAAATCACTTCCCCTCTCTTTTCTCTCTCTCTCTCTCTCTCTCTCTAGTACCTCTCCCAGTTTTCTCTTTCATTCTTCTCTCACTCCTTTTTTTCACTTCCTATTCCTCTCTCAGTCTCCATCTTCACTTTCACATCCCTAAATTGTCTCCTCCTCCTCCTCCTCTTTCTCCTCCTTGTCGCTCTCCCGGTCACTATGTCTTCCCAAAGTTTACGTTACGTCACTCCTAAACTACCTTCCTCCTTCCCCTTCACCACACCACCCTCCCCCCCACGCTCACAGCAGCCTCACAGACTCACCAGGAGCACCAGCAGGCGTCGAAGCAGAGACAAACATTTAGCCATCAAAGCCACAATACTACACTGCTACCTGTCGACTTTCTCACCTTTACCACGCCTTGCCATGCCTTGTCAAGCCTTGCCACGCCTTGCCACGCCTTGCCACGTATTACCTAGCCTTGCCACGCCTTGCCTTGCCTTATTATAAATTGCCACGCCTTCGTTACCCCCTGCCACGCCTTGCCACGCCTTGCCACATCTTTTGCACATCTTGCCACGCCTTGCCACGCCTTACCACACCTTGCCATGCTCCCAGAGGCTATCATCTTCTATCTCCTCCCATTACCTGGTCCCTGTCGCGTTCCTGCAACCACGTAACCTCAAACACGTTGGTCTGCAGTGAGGAGAGGCGTGTGTTTCCCTGCCACGCTCCCTCGTAAACCTGACACACGAGTAGAGTTTCACGTCAATGCACCAGCGAGTGTGTACAGTGTCAGGGAAGAATATGCAAGGGCGAGGCGAAGGATGAGAGAGAAGGGAAAGAGAGAGAGAAAGAGAGAGAGAGAGGGGACGGGTGATCTGATCTGCCTAGTGAGGTAAGGAGTAAGAAGAGGCAAGGAGAAGGCAAGAAGAGAGATGATATGAGAGGTAAGGAGAGGCGAGGAGAGGCGAGGAGAAGTAAAGAGAGAAGTGGAGAGGCTAGAAGAGGCGTGAAGTGGCGAAGAGATGCGAGAATAGACGATGTAAGGCGTGAAGAGGTTAGCAAAAAAACAAAGGAAAGCTAGAACAAGCGAGGAAAGGAGTGTAGAAGCAAGTGAAAAGAGAAAAAGAGACCAGGAAAAGCGAGAGAATGCGAAGAAAAAGCAAAGGAAAAGGAATGAAAGGCTAAATGGAAAGAAAAACAAGGAGGGGTGATGAAGGAAAGGGAAAACAAGGAGTGAGGAGATTAAGATGACGAGAACGAGAAAACAGAGAGAGATGAGGATGAGAACAAAGGGAGCACAGACAGCAAAGTGGTGAAGGAAAGGCAATGTCACAAGGTCCATTTTTCCCCTCCCACAGCGAGTTTTCCCTTGGCCTATCACTTTCTTTGCAAAACTGACCAAGAGGCGACCAAATAACTATGAGCCTTATTCAAAAACGCTTCTCTATCTCACCACGAGTATTTTCAAAGGCTACAGAGATGATCAGTCTGGTTCTTAAGACTGTCTCCCTTGTTAATGATACAGAAATCGTGTTAATCTGCCTCTAGAACCGTGAAAAAAACACTGAAAATCTTAACCTCAACTACACAAGAGTTAACCAGTACTCTCAATCATTCACACCTTTGTCTGGTACACTCTCACTGCCTGCTTTTGTATTTCCCTCTTCCTACGACTAGACTTCTTTTAAGAGGGAGGTTTTAAGACATTTGTCCGTGACTTTTGGCTAACTCTATGACTCTTTTAGGGAACTGGCAATCAAGAGAGCCTTTTCTTTTATTCTTTTTGTTGTCCTTGGCCAGCTACCCCTATTCCATTAAAAAAGCACACACAGAGCTTTTTGGAAGTAGCGAAGGGGTGGCGCAGAAATGTTTAAGAATAATGGATCTGAGAGTCACATGGGCAGACGCGGCTGGCGAGTGAGTGTCCGCCTCGTTAAGACAAAGCAGCAGGTTGGCCTAAAATGAATATGCAAAGAGAGAGAGAGAGAGAGAGAGAGAGAGAGAGAGAGAGAGAGAGAGAGAGAGAGAGAGAGAGAGAGAGAGAGAGAGAGAGAGAGAGAGAGAGAGAGAGAGAGAGAGAGAGAGAGAGAGAGAGAGAGAGAGAGAGAGAGAGAGAGAGAGAGAGAGAGAGAGAGAGAGAGCCATAGTGGATGAACGAGGAAGAGAAAGACGAGAGAGAAAGAGGAGGAGGAGGAAGAGGAGGAGGAGGAGGAGGAGGAGGAGGAGGAGGAGGAGGAGGAGGAGGAGGTGGTGGTGGTAAAAGGGGAAGAGGAAGATGACAAGAAGGAGGAGGAGGAGAAGGATGAAAAGAAGAAAAAGGAGGAGGAAGAAGAAAGGGAAGACGAAGGCTATTACGAGGCAAGGGAAGGAGGGAGAGGAGGAGAATAGTCACGGTGAGATACATCGATACAAACATGGGAAGTTACGCAATATATACACGAGGAAGGACTTTGTATGGCTTCTTGAGTTACATAAGGAAAGAGTCAATTTTGTGGAGGGAAGAGCAATCACATAGTTTTCCTTCAGCTCCACCTCGCGTTCTGCCTCGCTACATTGGTCTCAGGAGGAAAGAGAGCGAGTAAAAGGCTCTCTTCTCTTCCTTCCTCTCCGCTTCCTTCACCAGTTGTCCTCCAGCCATATCTCTCGTCTCTCTCGTCTCTCTCTCTCTCTCTCTCTCTCTCTCTCTCTCTCTCTCTCTCTCTCTCATTCAGGGAAACGATCTTTTTTTTCCCCCTAGCGTGTTCTCAATGCAAAAGGATCGCAATCTGGCTGAAGCTGATCACACACACACACACACACACACACACACACACACACACACACACACACACACACACACACACACACACACACATTTCCATCCTCCCAATCGGCCTCATTCGCTTTCCGCATCACAGCCACACAACCAGAGCCTCACAATGCCTTTCAAGCGCTCAACAGGACGTGGGTGCATAAAAAAAAGCCCAAGTGGTTATTTTTTCCAGCCATTCCTCCCTCGCCGTCCCTTCAGCCCAGCGGCGCGACGAAGGGAGTCTTGCCGGTCACTGAGTAGCCTCCTCACCGCGGCTCATAGAGGGAAAGTTGATAAGGGAAACTGCTAACCTATACGGGCAATGTGAGGTTATAAGAGGTGTAGGAATGTTGGAGGTTTGTTTTGTCCTCTGTAATCGGTTAAGGTTCATAGTCATTGTGCTATATGAGTAATAGAAGCTTAAATACAGTTAGTGACGACCACAGCCACTTCCTTCAGCCCAGTAGTGGACGCAGCACAAGACGAGGAGCAGAAATCTTAACCAATTCAGTGTCTTAATTCCTTTCTACTTTAAACCTCAAATTCATAAAAGAGAAGAATGCATACACCAGTGAAAAAATTTGTTGCAAAGCAGAAACAAGTTATATTTCAAATTACTGATGAGTTCAAGTATGTTTTCGTGGTTCCAGTGATAGTTTAACAAGGTTTCTGCGCTGTAAATAGAGGAAACATCCATGAAGATTCGACTGCTCATCTGTGTGGCCTTTGTAAACAGTCCTTACGAGAGACCAAAGTGCCTCAGAATACGAGCCCGGCGTGCTTTTCGTGTCCTCCGCTCCGCCGAGACACTGCCCGAGGCGCGCCTTGAAAGAATGTCCTGCCTTTCATACCGCTCTGCTTTCTGGCACACATACTATTTTGGAAGTAAAATTCTCTCTCTCTCTCTCTCTCTCTCTCTCTCTCTCTCTCTCTCTCTCTCTCTCTCTCTCTCTCTCTCTCTCTCTCAGTCCTTATTTTCCCTCTGTTCCCACGTTCGGTCACCCCTGCAGGAGTTCCTTACAGCAGGCTAGCGCACAGAGTATCCCACCCGCAGCCTCAGCCAACCCCGCCACAGTCGCCATCCACACCAAGCTTGGCTCGCCGCTACCGACACGCCTCACTTTAATGCATTCTTTACCTCACCTGTGCTTCTACATCATATCTAACACACACACACACACACACACACACACACACACACACACACACAGCACGCTCGACTCACAATCGAGAGGGCCGGGTTCGAGTCCCGGTAAGCGGCGAGGCAAATGGGCAAGCCTCTTAATGTGTGGCCTCTGTTCACCTAGCAGTAAATAGGTATGGGATGTAACTCGACGGATTGTGGCCTTGTTTTCCCGGTGTGTGTTGTGTGTTAATGTGGTCTCAGTCCTACGCGAAGATCGGTCTATGAGCTCTGAGCTCGCTCCGTAATGGGGAAGACTGGCTGGATGACCAGCAGGCGACCGAGGTGAATTACACACACACACACACACACACACACACACACACACACACACACACACACACACACACACACACACACACATCTTCACGACCCTGCTACTGGCCTCTATTGCTCAAAATTTCTTCCCTTTGATAAGAGGCCACAAAATTCCAACACGTATCTGATAAGACAAGCTCTTTTGACGCCCTCCGCGTTACACTGGCACCATACACACCATCATAACACCATAAAAACATTATGAACATTAGGAAAGTTGCAAGATACCACCAGTTCCTCACGTGGCAGTCCTTGTTATATAGCCCAGTAACAGTACACCGCTCCGCCACCACTCTAATTATCTTCCCGACTTGTTTAAGAATGTAATTACGACTGTGACACCTCCAGAGAGCGTCCCAGCCTTGCAGCGCCGCCGCCGCCACCGCCACCTGCCGCTGCACGGAGTTTGTTGAAGATTTACGAATCAGGGAGAAAGGAAAGTTTGGGGAGGGCGCCTTCCAAGCACGCCACGCGAAACAGAGGACACAGGCATGTCAAAAAGAGGGAAGTTGAGGCGGAGCGCGAAGTGAAGTGACGCGGAGAGGCGGACGGGAAAGTTAATTAAAGCTGTTTGTGAAGGAGATTCATGGAACGGCTTTGGGCGGCGAGGTGGACAAAACTGCAACGCGACGAAAAAACAACAATGTCACGAGGCAATGGCTGCTCGGCTCGCTGACGGCAAGGGCGCGACGCTGCTTCATTAATTAAGGATGAGTCTTTTCGACAGCTGACACGAGCCGCACCACCGCCCTGCCCAAAGCAAACAAGAGGAGGTAGTGACGCCATTCCGGGAGGCGAGGTCAGGAGGTGCTCAGGGGAAGTGTTGGCCAAAAGTTAGTTGTTGCTTTGGTAAACAGACAACACTACACTGAATTCCGCCTATACACTGACAATCGACGCAAGCCCGAGTAGCTGTGACGAGTTTTACGGATATACATACAAGTCGAGCCTTAGTTTAATGAGTTAGAGAGAGAGAGAGAGAGAGAGAGAGAGAGAGAGAGAGAGAGAGAGAGAGAGAGAGAGAGAGAGAGAGAGAGAGAGTTACGCTTTGATTGAGTCATCGAAAATTGTACGGTTTCCGAAAGTTAGAGATGTGAGGAGGAAGTCAGGCGACACACACACACACACACACACACACACACACACGAGGTCATTAAGGAAAGGTCATGTCTCCAGGTCTGGCCATGAAGCTCAAAGTGACACAGCGCAGCGTAATTAGCACAGCAAGCCACAGCAACACAGCCCACAGCCTCGAGACAAAGGAAACAGCTCTGGCAATGAAAAGACTTAATCACTGCACTCACTAACACACTCAGTCCCGCTTAGTAATGCGAGAGTTAACCTTTAAACTCACTTATTCTTGTCTTACTCTGCGTTGTTAAGCTTTCCCGATTCGCTGTGATTCTCAGGGTGAAGTGTGGTGGTGGTGGTGGTGGTGGTGGTGGTGATAGTAGTAGTAGTAGTAGTAGTAGTAGTAGTAGTAGTAGTAGTAGTATTATTATTATTATTATTATTATTAGTAGTAGTAGTAGTAGTAGTAGTAGTAGTAACAACAACAACAGCAGCAGCAGCAACAACAACAACAACAACAACAACAACAACAACAACAACAACAACAACAACAACAACAACAACAACAACAACAACAATAACAAAACCACCACTACCACCACACCACCACCATCGCCACCATTACTAACAACAACAATAGTAAGCAAAAAAATATAACTAACCTTTCTATTTACTGACGCAATTGAAATGAACCTATAGTCAGATCATTCCTTTCGCAAACATGCATTACAGTACAACACAGCCTTTCATGTCTCTGTATAAAGGCGGCCATTACTACAACAACTGACTGACTGACTGACTGGCTGGCTGGCTGGCTGGCTTTGGTGGCTGGGTGGGTGGGTGACGTCACAGTGGCAAAACACACCAATAAAACAACGGGTGGTGGCAATGACTGACAAAGTTTTCGCTTGAGGGTTTTTGTTTAACGTGTGAAAAGATATTACAGCCAATCACTACCAATATTAGTGTCAACAAGCCGGATATGCAAACCCACGCCTCGCTCGCTCGCCAGGAACACCGTGCTTAACACAACACCAGCTCTGAATGAATTGAACGTCATCATTGTCAAAATACAGATTACACATAACAGAGCATTGCCACACGACACAGAATTCAGTTATTGCATGTGTGTGTATGAAAACCTGGATTCTTTGTATGAAAACCTGGATTTTTTTTACTGTTTGCATTACCACAGGACAGGATGAATAACACAGCATTACCAGCACATAACAAATAACAGATCAAAACCACAGCATAGCACACAGCATTACCACACCACATATTGAATTGGTGTGTACAGAAAGGTGATAGTTGACAGATGTTGGCGGTGTGCTGAACAGGGAAAGGCTTCAGTTGCATTGATATAATAAGAACTAATGAAATGGTGCGGTTTTAATGGAACTCTAAGTGTGATGACATGTGATATGACCTACAGTGACCTTACGTAGCCTGACCTGACCTTAGCTAAACTGATCTAAAATAACGCAACCTAAACTAACCTAACCTAACCTAACCTAACCTAACCCAACTTACCCCAACCTAACCTAATCTATCCTAACCTAACTTAACCTAACGTAACCTAATCTAATCTGAACTATTCTAACCTAGCCAAACTCAACCAAACTTAACTTAACGTAACCTAACCTATCTTCACCTAACCTAACCTAAACTAATCTAACCATGCGTGCTTTGGGGTCCGAGGGGTCTCCAAGCGCACGGGTTCGAATCCAGTCCACGGTCTGAGTATAGGTTGGGCTTCCTCACTGGGGCAACGGTTTCCTAGCGGGTGGACTTTCAGATAGGAGGTACCCCAAATAGTATCTCCTTTAGCCCATAAATTCCCGTGAAAAGCCCACATGGTTTAAAAAAAAAAAAAACTCAACCAAACTCAACCTAACCTTACCTAACCTGACATGATCAAATCTCACGTGTCACAGCGGCGTAGAATATTCGTGGAGGTAATTAATTTTAAAGAAGTAATAGAACCATAATTAGAATATAGACGTGTATTTGGCAAAGGGAATGAGATACGTGCCAGAATGTAATACGAAGCACAATAGAAGCTGGAAATGTTAAAATACTTAGACTAAAACATGGAAAGCGCATTAAAGTGACAACCCCTTTCCCTGTCTCTTTCTCTCTCCCTCTCTGTCTCTCTACATCCCTGAAGCCTCACTCACCTCCCTTCCTTGCCATCATGCAACGACTGCACGCCACACCACACCCTACCACACCCTACCACAACCTACCACACTCAGGCAAAATGAATTAGTCTTTCCTACGTGCACCCTTCACGACCACCTGTACCACCACACACACACACACACACACACACACACACACACACACACACACACAGATAGATAGATAGATAATACTGACCACAGTTATAGTTATATTTGAATAAGATTACAAAAAGAAGTTAGAAATAATGAAAACATACTCTAAGAACACACACACACACACACACACACACACACACACACACACACACACACACACACACACACACAGACAGTTAGTTAAGTCTTATACAAAAATTATATTCCATAAAAAATCACAATCATCAAATCAGGTTAACACTTTCTTTCAACAGTTGTTTTTTTTTCACGTAAGGAAGAGGAACCGGCCAAGGGCAAAAAAAAGGAGAAAATAAAAAAAAATAAAATAAAAGGCCCACTTACAATGCTTACACGTAAACTTAGCAAACATTTATCGATCAGCTAATTCTATACATTAATACCTGAAGATACCACACACACACACACACACACACACACACACACACTGCAGGAGGTAAATACTAAACACCACGCTGCCTATGACTCAGTGCGGATTCATGACCAAAAAATAAAGAATAATTTTCATATATGACCCAAATTATTGTGTCCTGAAGTATGTCTTAACTCACGGGGCGGCCTGCATACCAAGGCTGCCAAGGAGAGGAATGTTATGTTTAGCCCTGCACTGGTGAAAAGGGTCAATGTGTGTATGTGTGTGTGTGTGTGTGTGTGTGTGTGTGTGTGTGTGTGTGTGTGTGTGTGTGTGTGTGTGTGTGTGTGTGTGTGTGTGTGTGTGTGTGGCAGCGTTGACACTAGAGAGAGGGCGTCCATTAGTTTATTACCACTCGCCGCTATGTACTCACTCACTCTTTCACTCTCTCACTCTCTCACTCACTCACTCACTCATTCGTTTAGTTACTTACTGGCTTACTCGTTCACTGGAATTAAATTACGTTGAAATAAACTACGTACGAGTAAATATTAACTTACGTACAGTGTGTGTGTGTGTGTGTGTGTGTGTGTGTGTGTGTGTGTGTGTGTGTCCGTCCTTTAAAGAAAGAAAAGATACAATGCTTTAGATTAATTTTTTCCTTATTCTTTAACTGAAAAAAAAAAGATGAAAAAAGGAAAACAAGAAAATATATCTTGTTTTCCGTGGTACTTTACAATGAAAGAGACAGAGAGAGAGAGAGAGAGAGAGAGAGAGAGAGAGAGAGAGAGAGAGAGAGAGAGAGAGTGTGTGTGTGTGTGTGTCCTCCCTCCCTCCTACACACACACACACACACACACACACACACACACACACACACACACACACACACACACACACATGGAATCACTAAATTAGCCGGGAGGTCACGGTAACACAGCTGGCGGAATGAACACCAACAAATAAAGGGGAAACATGGCCTGCCTTTTACCAGCCCCTCTACCTTCCCTACATTCCTCCATCCTTCCACAACACCTCCAACCGCTCATGCCCTTCACCTTCCCTTCATTTCTTCACCTCCTCCACAACACCCTCCCTCCAACCCTCATGCCCTTCACTCCTCGCCGCGCACGTATGCCAGTCACCGCTCAGTTCAAGGTCACCCAGATATAACCACCGTAAAAACTCAAACTTAAATATGACTCAAACTTTTCACGTTACTTTTTTTTCCCTAAGCTATTAACCCTCGTCGTTGTGCTCCTCCTCCTCCTCCTCTTCTCGCGTCTCCTTCTCTCCTCCCATTAGTTAGCGTAGCCCTTCTTTATTTAAATGGGGGAAGCGCGGGTAAAGTCACGACAAAAAGCGAGACATCCCATACATACAAGGCCGCCTCCAGAACAACAAGGCAGAAGAAAGGACTTAACAATGATGCATTACGTAAGAGGAGAAAGAAATATATACGAGTATAATACCATTTTCTCAGTAAAAAGACGCTCGGGGTTAGGAAGGAGACGTGAGGCATTAATGTGTGTTTTGTCTAGG
>NC_059293.1:20851088-20878588 GCF_017591435.1 Portunus trituberculatus | reverse complement strand
ATTGACATCACTACAATATCGATTCATGAAAATACTCTTGAAAAACCCACGATACCTTCCACTGTTGCCTTATTAATGCAGTTAAATGAAATACACTAGTTTGTCTGTCTATCGGTCTATCTGTGAGTATACAGACATCACAACAATATCTACCACAATTATCAGCAGAGTATTTTTGTTCTTAAGTTTCACAGCTGAACAGGCATAGACGTCCACAAAAACCCGACGAGTCATATCATTCTCGAAGCCAAACTGTTGTAAAATGGAGTTCATGCGGCGCTACTCTCCTTGCCGTGATTAGATTTCACTATGTTTTCATCCTTCAAAAAGTTAGCGCGAAAAGTTACCGCAGAGCAATGAGTGACGCACTTGAATCACAACAAGGTCAGGCTGTGTTGGGTGAACATGCTTCGTACTCTTAAACGCCGCTACAGGAATTATTGGGGATCTTCAAGTGTTTTCCCGATTCTACTGAGAGCTTAACAAGGATTTTGCACCATCAGGGGGGAAAACACCCACGAGAACTTGAAAAAACGACCTCTGTGGCAAAGGAAGACTGCATGGATATTTCGTCACTTCATCTAATTTCAAACAGATACAGATACAGTAGCGGACAACACAAACAATACCAACAATAACACAGAGTAACAGAACCACCACGAAGCAAACCACGTACACACAAACACCAGACTTTAAAACACAAACAATAACAACGAAACACAACCTCGAGAAAGACAAACCGCAGTGGCTGAATCACGAGCACTACTAATAATGATGGAAACGGAACTTGAAGCGAGCCGGCCACGTAGCCAGGCAGCCTCGAATGCAAAGCAGGCACAGGTGACGACGCTCCCCGCAAGATATACACCGGCCCGCCCACATTTCACGCTACAGTAGGCTCGGTACGTGAACTTTGTGTGTTATTTGGATGAAGTGCGTCGTTTGGGGTGTTATGTATGACGCTATTTCTCACGCACGGAGGATGCAGCGCCATTGGCCGAGGAAAGGCGAATGGGACTAGAGAAGGAAGAGTTGGAGGTGGTGGTGGTGGTGGTGGTGGTGCGAACGATGACCTAGTGAAGGGAAAAAAAAGGTAACCAAGATGCATGTGATGGTGATTGTGGTGAATGAGACTCAGTGCTTTGAATATGGATGGTGGTGGTGGTGATGGCGGTGGTGGTAGTAGTAGTAGTAGTAGTAGTAGTAGTAGTAGTAGTAGCAGTACCTTGGAAAATATAGAGTAAAATGTAAAATACAAATAATTACATACGAAAGAAAAGAAACACTAAACACGACACGGAAGAAAATAAGATGAAAATAAAGAGAGAGAGAGAGAGAGAGAGAGAGAGAGAGAGAGAGAGAGAGAGAGAGAGAGAGAGAGAGAGAGAGAGAGAGAGAGAGAGAGAGAGAGAGAGAGAGAGAGAGAGAGAGAGAGAGAGAGAGAGAGAGAGAGAGAGAGAGAGAGAGAGAGAGAGAGAGAGAGAGAGAGAGAGAGACAGACAGACAGACAGACAGACAGACAGACAGACAGACAGACAGACAGACAGACAGACAGACAGAGAAAGGAAGAGACAGTATGATCGTGAAGGAACCGAAGGAGGAAGGAGGAGGAGGAGGAGGAGGAGGAGGAGGAGGAGGAGGAGGAGGAGGAGGAGGAGGACAAGTGGGAGTGGGGGGAGAGGGGAATGACATCCAGGCTCAAATAACAGGTGACAGACAAAGTTAAGCAGGATATTAAGACCTAGCTGACCCCCACCTGCAGGTCACCCCCTCTTGTTACTGAATCCTTGTCACGCAAAGAGGTCACTTGAAACTACAGGCCAAGATGAAAAAAAAAAAAAGCAGTGATGGTAATGAAAACAAGGTCACAAAATCTTGGTGGTGGTGGTGGTGGTGGTGGTGGAGGTGGTGATGGCGGTGGTGAAGGTGAAGAATAGGAAGAGGAAAATTAAGATAAAGTAGAAAAAAGAAGAAAATAACAAGAAGAACAAGAAGAAGAACAACAACAACAACAACAACAACAACAACAACAACAACAACAACATGAAAGAAGAAAAAGAAAAAATGAAAAAAGAAGAAGAAGAAGAAAAAGAAGAAGAACAAAAAGATGGAAATAAGTATGATAAAGAGGGAAAACAGAAAAAAAAAGAAATGACAGTTAGTGGGGCAGACGGTAAGACGGTGACTCTCTCTCTCTCTCTCTCTCTCTCTCTCTCGCCGTCTCATTCATCATCATCATTCCTACGGCGCCATAAGACCATAATGCTGCCACGACGCTGACATCTTTATTCACTCACTCACTCACTCACTCACTCACTCCCTATTGACTTACTCTCTCACTCACTCACTCACTCACTCACTCACATAATTACAGACTCACTCCTTACTGACTTACTCTCGCATTCTCTCACCCACTCACTCACTCACTCACATAACTCAAAACGCCAATAAACTTACACCAAAGGAACAAAAAACATATTAAAACAAGAGAGAGAGAGAGAGAGAGAGAGAGAGAGAGAGAGAGAGGAGAAATGGGCAGCACGTGTTTGAACTGATAGGAGAAGTTTGGTGGACGTCTCTCTCTCTCTCTCTCTCTCTCTCTCTCTCTGGCATGTATTGGGAAACAGTGGGACTCAAAAGTAACGCTCCGTGGTCTGAAGGAGAGAGTGAGTGGCAATATTAAAACAGGGACGAGGATAATGGAGGAGGAGGAGGAGGAGGAGGAGGAGGAGGAGGAGAAGAAGAAGACGAAGATGAATAAGAAGTAATAGTAGTAGTAGTAGTAGTAGTAGTAGTAGTAGTAGTAGTAGTAGTAGTAGTAGTAGTAGTAGTAGATTGAGTTGAGGAGAGAAAGAATGGAAGGTGAAAAGGGGACAAAATACAAGACCAAGATGAAGTTTAACATGAACAAGATAAAAAAAAAACAACAACAACAACAACAACAACAACAACAACAACAACAACAACAACCTTGAATCATGCCAAGTACTCACAACACAAACACAAACACAGACGCAACATAACACAACACAACACAACAAAACACAACACAACACGAACACAAACAAAACACAACACAAACAAAACACAACACAAACACAACACAAACACAACACAAACACAACACAATCACAACACAAACACAAAACACAACACAACACAAACACAACACAAACACAACAACAAACACAAATAAATGAAATGGCCAAACCTTATTACAAAGACACCATTATTTTATTCCTTATAAGACAACGAAATACATAAAAACTTCCCTCGTCCTTCTTAGAGAGAGAGAGAGAGAGAGAGAGAGAGAGAGAGAGAGAGAGAGAGAGAGAGAGAGAGAGAGAGAGAAAGTAATTAGGGATATCCATCACACTCCTTCTCCTCCTCCTCCTCCTCCTCCTCCTCCTCCTCCTCCTCCTCCTCCTCGTCCTCTTCCGCTTCCTCCAGGACAGCAGCCTCAAGAGATACGAATAAATAAATTACGGAAGGAGGAGGAGGAGGAGGAGGAGGAGGAGGAAGAGGAGGAGGAGGAAGGAAGGAAATAAATATACGAATTAAGGAGAGAAAATCTTCCATTCTTCGTCACTGCTGGGGTCAGAGAGAGAGAGAGAGAGAGAGAGAGAGAGAGAGAGAGAGAGAGAGAGAGAGAGAGAGAGAGAGAGAGAGAGAGAGAGAGAGAGAGAATATAGTCTTCCTTGCATTCTCAGTTTCACCTTAGCATCACCTTTCAAAAACAGCCTCGTCTCTGCGTCACATCTTCTCTGGCCACGCTCAAGGCAACAGGAGGAATGCGTCTTGGGTGAAAGAAGAAAGGAAGTGGGAAGGAAGGAAAGGAGGGAAGGAAGGAGAAGAAAGGAAGGAAGGGAAGGAAGGGAAGGGAAGGAGAAGGGAAGGGGAAGGGGAAGGGAAAGGGAAGGCGAAGAGGAAGGTAAATAAAAGATGTTTGTTCACGTCGTCGCCCTTGTGGTAAAGTCGGTGCCATAAATTGATGTTAATGAGTGTGGCACTGTGGGAGTGTGGCGTCATAGCTCTGCCAGTGCCTCTCTCTCTCTCTCTCTCTCTCTCTCTCTCTCTCTCTGGGGTCGTATACTAGTTTTTTTTCCCTTCAGTTACGTTATAAGGTAATAATGGAAGGTATTAAGGACTTTTAGAGCATTTTCACGATTCCAGTTGTAGTTTAACCCCTTCAGTACTAAGGACACACGGATTTAGGTATAAGTAGACGATTTTATTGACATTACGAAGGGTCTATGGGGGTCAGAAGATTAATGGCCGGAATCTTCACTGTTTTAATCCCCACATAAGTTTCTGAAGGTGTATAAAATCACTAAATAGTAACCAAAATTAATATGGAAACTTGTCCTGGTACTGAAGGGGTTAAAAAGGCGATAGTGGAAGATATTCAGGATTTTCAAGAGCATTTTCACGATTCTAATGGTAGTTTAACCCTTCACTACCATGACGCGTTATCCATTTTCATCTTGCTTACTATTTCGTGATTTTATACAGCTTCAGAAAACATATAATAGTGAAGACAGTGGCCATTAATCTTCTGACCTCTATAGACCCTTCTTAATGTCAATAAAAATGGTCTAATCGTACGCACACAAATATCAAGGAAAAATGTGTCCCAGTACTGAAGAATTTAAGAAGCTTCCTCATCAGCCTTCAGTCATCGCAACCAAAACAATCACAGGCCCGCCCATCACTCAGTCTGGGTGGAGGTGCCGCGACAGGTTGCTGGGGAGGGAGGAGTCAGTGCCAGGGAATCAGAGGTAGTGCCAGTGACGCGGTGCCAGGAGAAGCAAGCATGTGGGTGACGGGACGCAGAGGGAGGCGTCAGGGTGTCAGGGTGTCAGGGTGTCAGGGCATATGACTAACGAGATAAGAGTGCCAATACTTCTGGCACTGAGGACACGGCGCCAGGGAGTGTAGCGGAGCAGCGAGAGGCTGTCAGGGGCGAAGGTGAGTGACAAGGGAGGGAGAGAGAGAGAGAGAGAGAGAGAGAGAGAGAGAGAGAGAGAGAGAGAGAGAGAGAGAGAGAGAGAGAGAGAGAGAGAGAGAGAGAGAGAGAGAGAGAGAGAGAGAACCAATACCAACCAGTGCCAACCTACCATACAATTCATGAACTCGTAACGATGACTCCCTTACTGGCACTGACATTGACACTGCCCCCCCCACACCCACTTTCCCCTCCACTTTCCCCCCCACTCCCATACCTCTCTCCCTCTCCCCCACCCTCTCAATACGCACACCCTCCCACTCACTCCCACAATCCCAAGCATCTTTACTCGCGGGGCAAAATAAACTGAATGTAGAATTTGTTCCGAAGCCTCCAGCACACACACACACACACACACACACACACACACACACACACACACACACACACACACACACACACACACACACATGGAAATAGAAAACGGAAAGAGGAAGATTGCAACAAATGAAATTCCATGAAAGTTATCTGATGCGAGAGAGAGAGAGAGAGAGAGAGAGAGAGAGAGAGAGAGAGAGAGAGAGAGAGAGAGAGAAACATGGAAGCTGCCTCGCGGTTACAGTTCCCCAAAATTAATAATCTGTTGAGGCGACATGCTCCTCTCTCTCTCTCTCTCTCTCTCTCTCTCTCTCTCTCTCTCTCTTTTCAATAAATTTATCGTTTCTTTTCTTTCTTTTCTATTTTTTCTCTCTCTCTTTTTTTCTTCACTTTCTCACTTTCCTCCAGTTACGGCCCAGTAAACTTTTATGTTCCTCCTCCTCCTCCTCCTCCTCCTCCTCCTCCTCCTCCTCCTCCTCCTCCTCCTCCTCCTCCTCCTCCTCCTCCTCCTCCTTAGAGAACAATAGAAGAGGCAACACAGTGCAATTACTCTGATGATTCCTTTCTTTTTCCCTTCATCTCCTCTGTTACTCTTTCCTTCCTCCTCCTCCTCCTCCTCCTCCTTCTCCTCCTCCTCTTCCTCCTTCTCCATCTCCTCCTCCTCCTGACTCTCATTCCCTCCTATTTCCACTCCTTTCTCTCCTCTTTCATCATGTCAACACGAGACAGAGAGAGAGAGAGAGAGAGAGAGAGAGAGAGAGAGAGAGAGAGAGAGAGAGAGAGAGAGAGAGAGAGAGAGAGAGAGAGAGAGAGAGAGAGAGAGAGAGAGAGAGAGAGAGAGAGAGAGAGAGAGAGAGAGAGAGAGAGAGAGAGAGAGAGAGAGAGAGAGAGAGTATATAGGATCACAAATTTTCCTCTTGGAGACAAAAGCTGAAATCATTATGAGGAAACTGAGAGGGAATCACTAAACTCCTCCTCCTCCTCCTCCTCCTCCTCCTCCTCCTCCTCCTCCTCCTCCTCCTCCTCCTCCTCCTCCACCAATGCCGCGAAGAGGAGGAGGAAGACGACAAAGAGGAAGAGGAAGAGACGAAAATGAGGTGGAGGCAGACAAATAATATACCAAGAGGAGGAGGAGGAGGAAAAGGAGGAGGAGGAGGAGGAGGAGGAGGAGGAGGAGGAGGAGGAGGAGGAGAGGCATATCCGGGTCAGTGCAAATTCCCATCAAAATCTTACGGCGGAGACTTGGCAGGCTTAGAGTGGAAGGGAGGAAGAGGAGGAGGAGGAGGAGGAGGAGGAGGAGGAGGAGGAGGAGGAGTTTATGGGGTGGCAAGAGGTAGTGATGGTGAGGATGGTGAGGCGCCGTGAGGAATCTAGGAAGACTGTGGTGAAGGAATGAAGGAATGAAGGGATGGAGGGAGGGAGAGGCGGGAAGGAGGGAAGGAGGGATGCATATGTGTAATTACAGCCTGAAGGATATAGGATAGTTCCCTCCTCCTTCCCTTCCCTTCCCTTCCCTTCCTTTTCCCCTCATTTTATCCCCTTATTCTCTCTATTTTCCCCTTTCTCTTCCTTCTATTCCTATATGCACTTATCCCTTTAACCCTTCACACACACACACACACACGCATTCCCCTTCCTCTCACTTCCCCCTCGCTTTGTCCCCTCACACGTTTCCCTTCCCCCTTCCTTCTCTCTGTTCCTTTATCCTTCCCTATCTCCTCCCCTCGCTCCGTCCCCTCACTCACACACACACACACACACACACACACACACACACACACACACACACACAGAGTTACGCTACAATATGACAACCAGCTCAGTGTATTCCTCTTCCTCTTCCTCCTCTTCTTCACAACCTTTACGTGGAATTATTCTGGGCTTTTACCTCACAGGCCTCCCGTTGGTGCTTGTGTGGTATTTTGGTTCCCTTCACCCCTTGCCTATACTATGCACGCGGCCTCCCCCTCCGTCTTTCCCTCCGTCAACCTCCCTTCCTTCCTACACTTGGCTTTTTCCTCGTATACTGCACTGACGCGCTTATTTCCACGGCCTTCTACTCGTAATTTCACCAAAGCACGTGTGAGTTTTGATTAAGTAAGGGAATGGTGTGGGATGTTATCTGGTCTACACGTGGTTGTCTCCGTTTAACCTCTTGAATACTGGGACGCATGTTTACCTTGAGATTTATATACGATTAGACGATTTTATTGACATTAGCAAGGGTCTAGAGGTTTAGAAGATTAATGGCCACAGTCTTCACTATTTTAATCCCCCCACATAAGTTTCTGAAGCTGTATAAGATCACCAAAATGTAAGCAGAGTGAAAATGGAAACGCGTCACGGTATTAAAGGGTTAGAATTTGCTTCTCTGTTGTCATCCTCTCTTTTTCTTCTATAAATCAGCAGGAGGTTACTATCAATATTAAGGGCCATATTCAGAAGCACCTCAGCGCCGCACCTCCACTATTTGAAAAGACTCCTGCTCAAGTGACGTAAATTTTGAAGGATGTTTTTTTAGGGCTCGTGACAAATGAACAAGTTTACTTCATTATATACAGGAGAAACATCCTTGGCAACGCGACTTATGATCACTGTGGCCTTTGAAAATAGACGTTGTAAGAGAGCAAAGCCTTGCAGAATACAGACTTGAGATATATAGGAGCATGTGAGGAGCAAGGAAAAGCCATCAGGGCTACACGTGGCGGTTTCTGAATAAAAACATGTCTATTTATTGCCACCTATCATCCCCCTATCGTAAATCTGTCCAATCAAACCTGACCTAACCTAAGTGGCGGTCTCGAATAGAAACATGCCACTAATCATCTCCCTATGGCAAATCTGTCCAGTCTAACCTAACCTGTGCCGGTCTCTGTATAAAAACATGTCTATTTATTACCACCCTATGGCAAATCTGTTCAATCTAACCTAACCTAACCTAACCTTTAAAACTCACCACTGGCTCGGCACTATTGATTTCTGGGTTTATTCATCTGTTACTTTCCTTGAGGACTTATTTCTTTCTATTTATATTTGAAATCAAACTTTACAGTCCTATTCTAATTACTGAGCGTGAGAATTCTGTTTATGTTAGCCTTACTATGTTCTCTATACCAATTAAATACACATTGAGGGCTTACTTCTTGTCTTATCCCGATTACTGATCCCTTTCAGTACCATGACGCGTTTTCATTTTCATTCTGCTTACTGTTTGGTGATCTCATACACTCTTAGAAACTCACGTAAGGATTAAAATAGTGAAGACTCTGGCCATTAAGCTTCTGACCTCCATAAACCCTTCCTAATATCAATAAAACCATCTTATCATACCCAAAACTCATAGAAATACGTCCCATTACTAAAGAGGTGAAGAATTCTGCAAACGTCACCTTTGTTCAGTCCCTTGTGCCCTTTAAATATAACCCCCTGTCCTTATTGACCTTAAAGATGTGTAGTCACCTTGTTGTGTCCATTACAGTACCACTTAAATCCACACTGGGGAGTTACAGAGACCTGGTAAGCATTGTGGCGTTGTGTCGCGGCAATGTCACGCCAAGGTAAGCGATGCCCGTCCACGTGAGAAGCGCGGAACGGTGCCATAAACTAAGAGGGAGACGCCCCTGTCACACGCCGCGCCACTGACAACTGACACCACTGGCAAGCTGGCATATGTACCAGAACCTAAGGCCAAGCTGCTCTCTCTCTCTCTCTCTCTCTCTCTCTCTCTCTCTCTCTCTCTCTCTCTTGGTGTCCTAGTGCTAATGTCATTGGTAGCAGAAGTACAGGCGAGTATTTGAAACCTGCATGGTCATTTTTTTTGTCATTACTCTCTCTCTCTCTCTCTCTCTCTCTCTCTCTCTCTCTCTCTCTCTCTCTCTCTCTCTCTCTCTCTCTCTCTCTCTCTCTCTCTCTCTTTCCAAAAAGCACCACTCAAGGAGACAAAGCGGAGCATCAAAGGCACGGGAGACAGAGGCAGGGACAGGAAGGCAAGGCAAGCCCGGCTGTGCTCCGAGTGTTCAGTGTTCCTCCTCCTTCAGGTTTTCTCCACTCCCAAAAGAGGCGGGAAAATCAAACGCCAAGCTGGAACTTCTTGTTTACTATAATCATTTACTTCCTTGGTTTCGCTTCCCCTCTACGCGTGTTATTCTAAGATGTACTGCTATGTGAAGACTCTTAATTTGGTATACGATTGACTGAATAAGCAAAACAAAACGTGAAAATAAATGTGTGGCAGTTTTTATTTCTATTCTACCTGCTCATTAGTTATTTGTTATAGATTTAGATGTTTCTTTCGTCCATTTCTTCATACGAGGTTAGAGTTTTCCCAATAGTACAATACCTAATGCTCGTTCTGTGTCGGTCAAGAATGTTCCAACCCTAGCAATGTTCATCTGGTCCTGCACAGGCTCCGAGTATGTAGTGATATCAACGTTGCCTCCTCCTAGTGTTCTGTATTCTAACAATAACTTTTTTCAACAGATCGAGCCCGTCACCCCTTGCGGAGGAAGGGAAGAAGGCAGCCTGACAGCCACACCCACGGAGGAAGGGAGGGACTGAGACCACACCAAGGAAGAGGAATGGCTGAGGACACAAGGACATGGAAGGAGACGCTGCAGTCACCGGAGGAGGCAGGAGCAGCGGCGTCCCAACGAGACACCAGTGTGCAGGGGGTAGAGGAGGGGCGCGCGGGACACAACGAGTAGAGGGAAGAAGGGAGGGGAGGCACTGAACAGTCATGCTTTACCAGTAGACCGCATGACTCGGACAGACAGACCAAGGAGGTACCGTCGCCACGCGCCTTGCCCTGTGGTGTACCATGGACTGCACCGCCACTCAGACGCGACCTGGCTTGGGTTCACGAAGCAGCGCGCCACCCTGAGCTGCCAGTGCTGCCTCGGCGTGGCGCGGAGGCTGCCTGGTGGTGGCGCGGCCTCGTATGAAGAAATACCGGCGTCGTGTACCTGAGGCGGCGCTGACGTTACTCTGTGTTACTAGCAAGTATTACTGACCAGTCCACACACCTGTAATTAAGCGCCTCATACCGTGTAGAGCCTAG
Organism: Portunus trituberculatus; assembly: GCF_017591435.1. Taxonomy (NCBI): domain Eukaryota; kingdom Metazoa; phylum Arthropoda; class Malacostraca; order Decapoda; family Portunidae; genus Portunus; species Portunus trituberculatus. The sequence goes on along the minus strand of NC_059293.1, from coordinate 20,868,209 downwards.
TCTACCTTTCCATGGGCACTCTATAGCCACAAGCAGATACTTAGCGGGGAGGGAGGGAGTAGTAGCGTTTCACGAAGACTACCGTATTACTGGACAATACTACCACACATCGACCTTAAAGGGTAATATATGATACGCTTCGTCAGTAGCTGTGACCTGTGCTTGGGTAAGTCGACCGAGAAGAAACACAGAAGACACGAGCGGCGGCGCGTCCTGTGGCCAGCCCGCGCCCTGCGGTCAGCCCGCGCCCTGCCGTCTGCCCGCCCTACAGCCGCTCGCACCGCCGCCCCATGCTCTGCCCATTCAGCACCTCTCCGTGCCCTCCTCCTCCTCCTCCAGGGCGACGGGGCTGGCGGCAGTAGCGGCCGCGGGAGGGTCGGCGCAAATCCCGGGGGACCTCACTCACCAGTGCCGCATGTGACGCCGCGCCGCTAGGCACGGGAGGACGACTCGTGATTGGCTGAGTGTCGCGGTGCTCAACGAAACGTATTGTGTGTCTGCCGTGGAGGAGCGCCGTGATGGCCGCCGCCCCGCACCAGGCTACGTGCGCATCTATCCCGCCACTGTTATACCGTTGTCTGTAACATTACTATCACTGTAATTACTAGCATGATGTACTATATGGGGAAAATACCTAATGTTTGTACAAATAGGAATGTTCTTTTTTATCACATAATAATTTCTTAAGTACCTGTGTTCCTTTTTTATGGTCTAGATATTACAATGAAATGTTTGCAGTGTTGCGTGCGGCGGGCGGGGAGCGAGCATCGGTGAGCGCGTCACAGCCTCCCCAGGCACCGCGGTGCCGCTCACCCGCCCGCCCCCAACACTCTCGGGTAGGGGCGTGGCCGGCCGCTACTCCCTACCCACCCTCCCTACACCTCATACACATCACACCTCCGTTGCAGGGGCGGACGTCGCCGCTCCCTGGTGGCGCTGGCAAGCCCTGCCCTCCGCTGCTGCCTCACCAGCTGATTATTTTTTTCATGTGAAAACACTGCGCTAGGATTGCACACACACACACACACACACACACACACACACACACACACACACACACACACACACACACACACACACACACACACACACACACACACTGCAGTGAACCCAGATATACTCACACATGACACGCATACTCATGAGTTTAAACACAGGCACAATTGAGCGCGGGGACACGCTACTCTTCTGTACACTTCACACCTCACAGCCTCACCACACACACACACACACACACACACATCAGCTACCAACTCCTTGAGCATCCCTCTTGTATCATTACTTCACCACCGATAACAATAATAACAGCTTCTCTCTCTCTCTCTCTCTCTCTCTCTCTCTCTCTCTCTCTCTCTCTCTCTCTCTCTCTCTCTCTCTCTCTCTCTCTCTCTCTCTCTCTCTCTCTCAATCCATATTTCCCATCACACCTCCACCTTTACCTCCACCCTCACTCTCCCGGCCACTCATCTTCACGCCCTTCATAACTTCCTTTCCCCTCTCGACCTCCTCTGACGTACTACATGTAATGAAACTGTTCACGTCACCGCCACGACTTTCCTCTCCCAGGTGTGCCCTCTCCCCCTGCTCTCCCAGCGACACGTTCCCAGCTTTATCTGTTCTGTCACAGCTGTCCCCAGCCACGCCTATCAGGCTATCTATGGGATGATGCGGGTACCTCCAAAATACAGGAGGAGATTAACCATTAGTGTAGCGCCAGGAGGTTAATCTGGCGTTCACTCTCTGTACCACGTGAGTCCCTGGGGCCACCGCAGGCCTCTCCACTCCATGGCAGCGCTTACTGAACATGCCGAACCAATCACCAGGAAAACTACTGTACACGCATGCATACTCGTAAATACGGTGGCATCACAAATGAGGGACCATTAAAGTTAAGTCTTGACACATAATCTAAGTCGACCGCAGCAGAAGTAATAGATTCAAATGCTATTCATTAAGAAAAGAACATTTAAGCAGAGACACAAAAGTTTTATGCTTCTGCTCTGAGATTTGCACACGAGTATCAGCACAGCGGTGCGGCAAGCCCCGTGTTGCATGGCGTCAAGCAGCCCCCGTAGCCCCACCATGCAGTGCTGCACACCCGCCTTAGCGCCACCCCGGAGACTCATGTGCAGTGTACTAGTGCCTGGTTAGCCTCGTGGCCGCCATAAGTTACCAAGTGTTAATGTTACAGTCCTCTCCTCGTCTCTGTTGTGGGTGGCGTGCTCGGACGCGCCAACGTGATCTGTGTACAGTTGACTCCGTTTTGTTCTTTACTCCCCGACCCTTCACCACCACCACCACCACCACCGAGACGGCCTGGCCTGCAATGTGCCCTGCGTTACTGGTTCCTCTGATACCGGCTAAACCGAGTCCCTTAATCGGAACACACCAGATCATACCACACACGACACCACCACAGCCCTGGAGGTGGGGTGGTGAGCGCGCCTCCAGCACCACGGCTGAAGGGGAAGCGTCATTCACAACTTTGGCTCGGCTTCATCAGTATTACCCTCAGTATTACCCACCTGACCTTTCACGGGACAAACAATTACCCACACCCTGGCCCCTCATCCTCTCATCCCCCACGCACGTCATCAAGGGGCTGCGCTAACGTCCCCATCAATACAGGATGCAAAACGGAGTCATTGGATTAGCAGAGTATTGGAGCAGTCAAGTGTCCCGCTGCACTAAGCCTTACACGCGTCTCCTGGCAATGTTTCCTAAAAATATCTTATTAGAGAACGTAAAAATTAGCTCTTAATCATTGACATGGAATTTATCTTGCCGTCCATCTCTCCCCCGTCAGTTTCCAAACCTTTCCCGCGCCAACCTTCCAGCAGGCACCGGCTTCTGAGTCCCGGCCATGACACAGTGCTTCTCTGAGCATCACCAAGCCACCAACCAGAGCTGTGACGACAGAGGGACCACCACCAGGAGTATCTAACCGAATGTGTTGCTAAATGTGAACAAAAAGTACAGTTATCCCGACTTCCATCATTTTGCTTCGTACGCGCCTGACGTAAAGTTGTGCTGAAGTCGGCATGATATCGGTGTAACAATGAATTCAACATTTATACGACTGATTTGGGTTAGCGATATTATCACCATAATTACCATTAAAATCATGAGCACATTACAAGCAAAGGCTAAGCCGCGGAAACTACGCACGTCACATCTATAAAAAACAGATTTCCCATTTTCGCCGACCGTATTCTACATTATAAAAAACGGAGTAGTTATCCCCTGACTATACTATATATAGCAGCGCCATTCACGAAGGGGAAACTTTTATAATCATACTTTGTGACCACCAGAGTCCGCGTGTACATAGACATACATACATATATACATACATACATCTGTTTCTATCATAACGTTTAAGCGGTATATCATTTGAACGATGTCATTTCTTCAGTTCAGTCTACCTGCAGGCGCCCCCTCGCCCAGACCAGACCAGCCCAGCCCAGCCCAGCCCAGCCCAGCCTAGCCTAGCCCGGCCCGAGGAGGTTACCGCAGGCTGGCTCAAAGCGGTGCAAAGCCAGCCTACTTCCCTTACCACTACCACCACTTCCACTACCACCACGCCGCCGCCGCCGCAGTCACCGGTCTTACGTCGTGTAGCGCATAATGTACTGACTATTACGTAACCACTCCACCCGGTGCGTCACTTGTATCTTGTGTAGTCGCTTCGATACAGTATTGCAAACTCGGTTTCACACATGAAATGAAATGTTCACTATATTATTACACCTAAATATACACATACGCACACTACACACACACACACACACACACACACACACACAAACAGACAGACGGACACTTTTCCTAGTACCGAGATAGACTCATCAACACGTGAGGTTAATTCAACTTGTAAAAAGAAAAAAAAAGGATGAAATGAGTAAATGAATAATAGTTACATACATACGTACATACACTACTAATATCCAACAACTAATTTATACGTATATATATGGAAAAATAAAGTCATAAATCGTTTCCAGGAAAAAGGAAGTTATTAATGTGACATATCAAAGTAATACTGTTTGATTCTTATTTCTTCCCCAGCCCCCCCCTCCCCCAACACACTGTTGTTTGGTTTGTTTGACTGTTTGTTTGTTAGTTTGTTTGTCTGTTTTGTGTTTGTTGAGAGTAACTGTGGTAGTTCCAGGCGCACACTATACATACACACACACACACACACACACACACACTAACAAGACCACACGTAACACCACCTTCAGGACACACACACACACACACACACTAACAAGACCACACGTAACACCACCTTAAGGACGGACACACACACACACACACACACACACACTAACAAGACCACACATAACACCACCTTAACACACACACACACACACACACACACACCTCCTCGTGCTCCCATGTTAGTCGATACGTCACCATCCCATTCTGGGCCCCGAGAGCCGCCCCGCCATTGTGTCATGTTGTTACCTTCACAGCTTGTTATATGCGCCAAATATATAATGACTTACTGACCGCCCCGTGGTTTTTATTCTGACCCCTCAGTAGTAGTAGTAGTAGTAGTAGTAGTAAAAAAAATAGCCAAACTTGATCCAGTCCATCACCACCACCGCCACACCACACCACCACTACTATCACACACCATACCACACCACATGCCACACCACACCACCACTACCATCACACCACACAACCAATACCATCACACACCATACCACACCACAGCACATCACACCACCACCACCACCCCCGCCACAAGACACCACCAATACCATCACACACCATACCACACCACACATCACTACCATCACACACCATACCGCACCACAGCACACCACACCACCACCAACCGAGCCTGCACCCTCTCCACCAATCACCGCTCCGCTCTAGGCCTGCTCCCGCCTCCCAGTCCTTCCCACCCGCCCAGCTCCGCCCCGCTAGGCCCCGCCACCTGCCTCTGCTACAAGAAACGACTCTTTAAACGTATTTTCTCGGGTTTTGTATGTGTTTATAGGTGTTTTCGGGACTCTGGGTGTAGGAGAAGGTGGAGGAGAAGGAGGTGGAAGGGAGAGGTGGAATGTGAGAGTGAGGGAGGGGAAGGTGGAGTCACTCACTAAACGTGCAAAAAAGCCATCTCAACTTAAGGGTAAAAATATTTCTCCGTTATTAAGGAAGTTAGCATTGTTTTGATATCTGATTTGTTATTAGCAAAGTAAAGCAAGTTTCAAGCAGCAATAGAATCAAGTCTAGCTGTGTTTTTGTTTATCGAAAAAAATAACATTAAAGTCACTCCATAAAATATCACTTTTTTTAATTGGCACTCCTGAGATTGTTTTGGTGCTTGATATAACACTTAAAATACATGAAAAATATGATCCAAGTAATAATATTCCTTAATATTTAGTCTACCTATTCGTATTTTCAAATTTAAGAAATTTAACGGTACCAAAATATAAAACAAAAATCTTTAAATGACAAGGAGTCAGTGTTTTCTTTATTTCGCTGAAAAGCAAAAAAGTTTCGTATTCAGAAAATATAATATAATGTAGTATGGCTGAGCTTTCCTTCTCGACATTATGGTGTATTTGGGATGCCGTTAGTTTGACACACAGACCGCTCGTTGATCATTTTGTAAACAATCGACCCGGTTACGTTTTTATATTTTGGTTATTAGTTAAATTATTTGTCGCGTCTAAAAGTGTAGTGCATTTCAGTCTGGGCACTTTTTTCTTGTGGCGATTTTTAAAATGAATTACGTACGTAAATATTGGACCACAGGAGCACCTCAGCCGTGCCTTTCCCACAGATCAGTCCACCGTTGTTTGCCTGCACGCCCCTGCATTTCCAGATCCAGAGAGTGAAGCAAAGCCAGAATCAATCACCAAAATAGACAAATAGCCCATTACTGTGTTAAATAAGGCAATAGTTATGTATACCCCCGTTCAGACGCCCCGGAGCCCACCATGACCCAGACCCAGACTCCGCCCCACCAATCCCCGTCCCTCCCCGTGACAAATCGTCCACATTTCCTTCCATTATCAGTGTTTGCCGAGCATTTCCTGTTGTTTTCCACCTGAAATACATAAAGTGTAGTGATAGGAGAAATAAAATGAGGATTGAAAGTGTGTGAGGAAGTGTAGTAGTAGTAATAGTAATAGTAATAGTAATAGTAGTAGTAGTAGTAGTAGTAGTAGTGTGTGTGTGTGTGTGTGTGTGTGTGTGTGTGTGTGTGTGTGTGTGTGTGTGTGTGTGTGTGTGTGTGTGGGTGTGCGACGGGCACCTTCTCTGGTCACTCAACACAGGTTTACTGGACTGGCTCTCTCTCTCGTTAACATGTCACTACAAACATCAAAACACATATTGGTTTTATAAAGATATATCTTGATGATAGCTCTGTAAAAATGTTAGTTCACATTTATGTTCTCGGCAGTCAGACAAATAAGCATTTGCTTGGGGGCCCCAACTTGCCCAAGAAAACAAGGGCCCCGCGAGTTCCAACCGATTTAACACAATCAGTCACTGCACTCAGCTGTGCTGTGAATGTGGCTGTCTGATATACCCTGAAGGGGCTCCCTGAATAGTATTCATTTATTTGTCACATGTACTGCGGACCCCTGTGGAACCTTGGAATACCACTGGAACCAGTCTGTGATGGCAAGGGATGCTATAAAGCTACATTTGGGATTACATGAGTAATTGAGTAAAATCAGCAAAAATAAGAAGAAATAAAGCCTTGGGGGAATGTAAATGTGACAGAAAACATGGAAACATACATGGTAAGTTTGCCAATAGCCTTCTGTAGGCAGCTGTTTTTCCTTACTGGTTTAGAATGGCAATTGGCGCATCACCAAGGATGAAAAGCAACGCTGAGTGAAGGAAAGAACGCCTCAGTATTGGGCAGAAGACTGTCATGGTTCAGATTCAGGGAGGTCTAGATTAGTTCAGTATTGTTGCGTCATGATTAGAGTAGCGGTTTTAGTAGTAGTAGTGGTAGTAGTATTAGTAGTAGTGGTAGTAGCAAAACACAAGAACCAACAGACATACATCATAACATGAACCAATATATGAAAGAATAATACATTAAAAAATTAAATAAAGTCATATGAAAATATGAAAATCAGAATCAAGACAAAACAATCAATAGAAATTACAAGAGAAAGGAAAGGAGAGAAAAGAAAAATATAAGGAAGGAGAGAAAAAATAAAGTTAAACTAACCTATTAAAGTTTAAACCACCTATGTTCAGTATCAACATATCATTATTGTCAAGAAATATAGATGCAGTCAGCTCCCTACTTCATGAACAGATTTTCCTACTTATACTGAAAAAAGAAAAATACCATCCCTTTTTCATGTCTGCTGTATTGGTTAGAGCAGCCTGTGATGTGTAACTTAACTCCTCCTCCCCTGCTCAATATCCACTTTCTCATCTCTTCTCCCCACCCTGACCTGCCTCGCTCAGTCCTGCCACATACATAGCTATGTAAAATTTCCAGCCAGAACTTTAGCATATTTTCTCTGGTGGATGAGGATTAATTCTGAGATCAATGGTCATGTTAGAATAGAAGCTTTTCCTATTAGTGAAGAATAATTGTTTAACTATCAGGTGAACTGGGAAAGCACTCCAAAACTCAAGTAACTACTCTAATCTGTTGAGTGTAAAAATAGGATAAGGACTAATTCAAACAGAGATTAATGATTATGCTGGAATTTTATACTCTTCCTATTCGAGAATCATTGTTCAACTATCAGGTGAACTGCAAAGCACCTTTGTAAACCCAAATAACTCTTCTACAGTCATAGAAGGGAAGAGGAAACATTTAGAAGTAGTGTCAAGACATGATAAGCTCTCCCACACTCTCACCAATGCCTCACCAGCTGCCAGCCACACCATGTCCTCACCTACCTCAAACTGCGGCTCCAGGACGGTCACCACAAAGTCCACTATGCTGCCGCCCACCACCACCTGAAGCAGACATCACCAGCTGGTTATCAAACAGCTCAAGGCATGAGGCACATCAATGTAAAACTGCAAAGAAGTGTGAGTATTCTGGGTTTTTTCATCTTAAGGATTAATCTTCAACTTTAATAAGGTATATCAATGACTTATAAATATATCATGGTCATGAAAGAAAGAGAACAAGACTCAATGTGAATGCTACAGTATTATCACAGAAAAATTAATATTACCATTGCACACAAATGTCCTGGTTGTCTGTAATAGCCAAGCAATAAAACATTTTAACAGTAAGAGCAAATGTTTTATTAAAAATATATCATTATAGCAACATCCCAATAAACAAGACATTCCCACAGTGAGCAATGACGTGAGGTAGTGTTAGGTGCACATGGCTTTATGTACACACACACTGCATGTACGTACATATTACTAAAGATAAGGTGAGTAAATTATTGGTGGAACAAGGCTAAGATCTCCATAACATTGTGCTCCCTATTAATTTATTAATACCACATGCATCTTGACTCACACCACTGAGACCAAACACATTCTTCATCACATGGATTAATAATATATGAGGTAAATTGGTAAGTAGTTAAATTGTTAATAGTTACAAAGCACCTTTTGTATTAGTCACCAAGCCATAGTGACCATGCCCTAACATGGTACTGTAATGTAGGGCAATGCTGGCCGTGTCCCTGATGCCAAGTAAAGCTGGCCAGGCCCCTGATGCAAGGTAACACCAGGCCCTGCCAATAGACACCTACAACACTAGTCTATTCTACTGGCTGCTGGAGAGGGAGTCAGTTCACCTCTACCTCAGCAGATGGCAAAGTAATAAATACCTGATACACACACACAGTCTTCACCAGCAGTGGAATGAAAACTGCAATATTATCAAACCTTCACCAAATATTCATACCAAAAACTTCCAAAGAAATTCTGCATCATAACACATTGACAAAAATAATGAACCATGAATATTTCCAACACTTCCCACAGCCATGACAGACCAATAAATTCATAGTAGATAAATGTGCAGCATCTTAACAGTCACACACACGCACACACACACACACACACACAATGATCTTCCTAGCAGCTCCAGCACCACATGAACCCACAAAGCATGCTGCGTGTAGTTTGGCAAAGCTCAAACAAGGCTTCATTTTTAACATTCTTATTTATAGGGACTTCATGAATTATCACAGTAAGGATTCAACAACCTTGCATAGATAGGTAGGTAGATATTTGATAAACTTAATACTAAATGAGCTGGACAGGTAATTTCCTCTCACCAACACCAAGCTGAACCTCTGTAATGTGGTACTTTGTCACCATGAGCTGCCACCTCTCACTTTGATAATAGAAGACACCAGCAAAAATAGCCAATGAACCAGCCAACCTTCACATGAGACATCTACTATAACACTAATAAATTATAATATAATCTCTACAGTCTACTCAGGTGGCTGTTTCTTTGAGCACTTCCCTCACTGTTATACTTACTTATCTCTAATGGAAACTCTGGAAAACACACTCATATTACTTTCTCCCAAGTTTGAGTATTGAGTCTCCACTGTATTTGCTCATCTCTAATGGAAACAGACTGAAAAAATAACACTCATATTAGTTTCTCCCTCCCCCTGCCAGGGTAAGGTGGCAGCTGAGTGATCAGCACACCATGTTTCTTTCTTCCTGTAGTTCTGCGGCACCTTACAAAATGGGTATGCAGGGATGCCAGCAGGGACAACAGCACCCTACTCTGCACAACACACAGCTACCAAAGGGGAATAATGCCAGCCTCTACAGTATTCTAGGATGCCTGGGATGCCTAGTGGTTCAGTGGCATGCAGTAGGTGAATCTCTGCCAAACATAAATCTAGCCATATGGGCACTGTGTGAAATGTTAATTAGACTTCATAGTATTGCCAAATGGGAAAAAATGCTCTGTGAAGTGGGTCTTCTAATATAATTCAGCTTTCTAAACAGGGATTTTGTCTCACTTCATGTCTGCTTCCTGACCACAAAGATAGCACACTAATAAATCATAACTCAGTGGCATGACTAGAATGTTTTGAACTTGAATTCCAAGCTACAGAGGTTCAGCTTGTGGCCTGACACCCAGACACCCTCCATCACTGGGAACATACAGGCCTTGCACTGTCTTCAGTCTCCAGGCTGCTGCTATTACTTTCCTGGATGGGAGGAACATATCTGAAACAAACACTTTAATGAAGTACGGGGCAGCACAATGGTTCTGAAGTAATCCTGTATGGGAGGACAGAGAGAGAAAGTGATGACAACTAAAAAATATCAAATCATCATTATATCCTGGTACACACGAGCAAGGTGGCTCATTAAGGAGGCACTGGTGTGTGCCCACAGCAGTGAGCATACCTGCTAGCTGGTGATGTCAGGCGGGCAAATTCTGCAGCTATCTGAGATCCAGTCTTGGCATTGTTCTTGATCAAACCAATATCTGTACTTGTTAAGAAAATATACCCTTAAAAACAGCATAAAAGTAACACAACAATCACTGTATTAGTAAACATCACATTCAGTTAATAGGAATACAAAATGTCAACAAGCTAACTCTGAGCTGAGCAGCTCCAAAGGATACTGGACTTGAGACTCTGGCCGGCAGTGATCTCCGACACTCTGCTGAGGATGAAAGGTGTGACATCTCGGCCAGATATGCTTGCTGCCTCTTCCACTGCCTGATCTGTTAATAAAATAAAATGCTGCAATACACAAACATCAAGTATAATCACAACCACACACCTGCTTTTTCCATGCAAAGACTTACAGGAATAAGAGAAAATTAATGCTGTTCTGTAACAGAATCAAGAATTTCAAAAGAATCATAAACCTATGAAACAATTACTTCCAACTTCATCTCGATGATAAGAAGAATCAATCACAACACTGCAACTGATTCCTACTCACTAGTTGTTCCTGTGAGACACAACTAATCACAGGAGATAAAGACCACTCCAGCAACAGTAAAGTAATGAAGCAAACTATAATATGTACTATTGAAACAATATTTTTTTTCATTTATATCCTGGCCTATAGCACCTGAACGTTACTTGAAGAGTATTGGAAGCACTGTTAAGCTTCTACCCATTAGTGGTGCAGGCAGTTTTATTTATAGTGGTACTCATATTAGGGCCCATATCACCACCCAAGCACATCTTGGGTATCATTGTGACATATAGGTAACTTCAAACTACTCAACAAATGGCAAAGTATCAAGATGATATGAGGTAGGATTTGAACCTACACATGGACATCTGCCTGATCCCATGCTCACCACCTTATCCACTATGCCACCGCCTCCCATTATTTATATCATATCTGTCCTATTTGATAAAGAACACATAATAAATATATAAATAGCAACACTTCAATATACAAAGAGACTGTGTCATTCATCATTACAGCATCTGGAAAATATTGAGAAAATTATCTGGACACAATAAAATTTGCCATGATGTGTTGTCGGTGTGGAGTGCACCCCTAATGAAACACTCAAGGTAAATGCAAGCTCAGCTCATTACCAGTCATGACATGAGTGATCAGCAAGGTTTGACAAGATGTTGGTTGGCCCTGACTGTCCATTCCTGTCAGCACACTTGGCCCAAATCTTTACCTATGGCTTCCTTGATGAGGTGGCCCTCTGCTTCGTGCTCCTCTGGGATAGGCACAGCAATCAGCATGCCAGAGTCCAGACTGAGCTCAGCCCTCTTCTGCACCATCAGAGCAGCCAGACCTGGGGACTCCACATGAGACGGGGCCAAAAAGCCACTGTTTCTAGTGAAGAAATCTGGAAATCTTGCATCTAGACCCAACACAGATACACACACACCTGGAAAATCACAAAATCAAGTAGGTAACTGTCTATCTACATATCTATATACAAAACTGACGTCTCCACACCCCACGGACGTAAGAAAAGAATGAATACATTGCACTTTACACTGGCTGAGCAAGGGCAGTGGGCAGGCAGCACTTCCTCACCTTGTGTCTCTAAATACTCCAGCGTCCTGCCCACGTCCAGGATGCTCTTCACACCGGCACAGACCACACAGACTGGCGTGCGACCCAGCTCGGTGAGGTCTGCAGAGATGTCCATGGTGGTCTGTGCCCCTCGGTGCACGCCACCAATGCCTCCCGTCACAAAGATGGGAATGCCCACTCGATGCGCCACAACCATCGTGCCGGACACAGTCGTTCCTCCAGTCAGGCCCTGATGATTGAAGGACTAGCAGGAATGATGACTCTCCTTAAGGGACTGCTACAAGTAACCCTGATGCCTTCTTGCAGTTTTCTCATTTTCTTATACTTTTATGATGCTGCAAACTATGGCTAACAGTTTGCATTCTCCATATAAAGGCCCTTCCACTTCCACATTCATTAATTAATGTTGCTAATGTGTTAGCCACCTGCAGTCAACTGTCTGCTTTGCCTTTTCAAGGGAGCAGCTTCTCCATCACCCTCTCATTCACTCACACTGGCTGGGAGATGTTGCCGATACCAGTCAGAGCAGATAGTTAACCCATCAGCAAGCCTTAAATGTCAGAGGTGAAAGTGAAGAGCACTGTATCTTCCTGTCAGAACTTATAATCATGTATTTCTCTTCATATACTAATGGACTGAACCAAGTCACCCCAGCCAAACAAACCTTAGCTAGAACATAAGGGAAATCCCTTCGAGAGGTTTTAATGCAGTCTTTCTTGGTGGCTAAATCCCGGAGCTGCTCCTCTGAAAGGCCAACGTGGACCTGGCCATGCAGCACAGCGATGGTGGCCGGCACTGCCCCCTGGTGAATAAAACACACATCAACACTTCAGTTTAAAGTTAATAATGTTATACTGTCAGTCTCAAATTTTTAAGAGTAACTGGGATTACTATGAACTCTATGCTAATGCCACACCTCTTGTTTGACAACTTCTTCTACTTCCAAGGCAGTTTCCAGATTGTGTGGGTAAGGCATGCCGTGAGTGATGATTGTTGACTCTAAGGCAACTACCGGGTGGGAGGAGGAGAGAGCATCCTTCACCAGGGGACTCACTACCATTCTCCTTGCTCCATCATGCAAACTGAAGAGAAACACAAACACAGTAGCTGCTTATCATTGGTGCAAAAGAAATCTACATATCTATCTCTATAGCAGGCTGGGAATCTCCTCACTGAGTGGCAGAAACAAAGCACCACACACACACAAACTCTTAGCCCTGACAGCCCATGGAGGAGAAGGACAGTCTTGTGGACCACTGTACTACATCGGTATATGAAAAACACAAGAGAAAGTATGAGGAATGAGAAGCAAGATTTTACTGTCGGCGGTGGAGAGAAAAGAAGTGTCCCTGCAGGAGGGGCCGACACACAGCACGGCTAAGGTGGGGCAGCATCCTGGCAACCTGTGGAGAAAGATAGACATGCTGCAACTGTCATCACCCTTTATATATCTCTTCACCATTACTGCCATCACCCTTCGCATATATATTCCCCATTACTGTCATAACCCTTCACATATCTTCACCATTACTGTCGCCACCCTTCATATATCTATTCACCATTAATGTCACCCCTTTTCGCACATCTGCACCATTACTGCCACCACCCTTCACATATCCACTGAGAGACAAAGATAAGTAAATTTGAAGTTTTAACCAATATAACCTATCATATATTTCTCTTTCCCTATGTCTAGCAAGCTTGGGGACCTCCTAGGAAAGCGGAGTTTTAACCTAACCTAACCCCACTTTCCGACTGAGTAAAATGGGGTTGGCAATGGTCGTAGCAGTGTGATCTAGCCCTTGAGAATGTGAAGTTAGGTACATGTGGTGTATGTGGGTTGAAACAGCAGTAGTACCCATACACCTCCTAAGGCAGTCAAGAAATCAAAAGGAGATTAGTGGGGGGAACCTTCACAGCCCCAGCGGACCCTCACCTCTACCCTCTGAGTGCCTGTGGATCAGCTCTTAGGCACTGCTCTTACAGGGTGGTGAGTGCTGGTATGTGGTTACCTGAGAGAGTGCCGTCGAGGAAGCAGGCTGGGCAGTGATTGTCAAGGCTGTGAGGGGTGTTGCTTTTCAATTAGAGTACTTCATTAATGACAGCTAGCATGTGGCACAAGTCGAGATGAAGGGGTAGAGAGCGATGTCTAATCAGCAGGACGGTTTCCACACCACAGCCCCAGAGAGGAGTTACTTCACTACAGGTTCATGTAAGCGATATAGGGTATTTTTATAGTTAAATGCTAGATATAAGGGCACCAGGTTACCGAGATAAGACGCTAATTTTTTGGGGAATGATAAGAGGTGTGGAGTGATGTTTACATAAGGAGGTCCCATCTTGGCGGCAGTGGCTGGCGTCTCCATGCCTCGGATCTTTAAAGACAGGAAAATAGCCAATAGAGTGTGTCAGTGTGATTTCCCAGCCTGATGATTGAAGAGAGATTAAGATGAGGGGAAACGCTAAGTAGTATGTGTTTGACTGTCTATATAAGCAGGTCACTATGTAATTACCTTTAACCTACAGACTTTTTTTTTGCTGGTAGAGGTGGTTTTGCGTTTGTTTTAGACTTAGAGGGATGGGGGTGATTTAAAGGGAGCAGAGGTGCTTTTGTGTTTTGGCTTTTTTTGTGGGGGAGGGGGTGTAGGGGTGATTAAAAGGGATACAAAAATCTACACAAGGGTTTCTTCTTCCTCTCATCCCTATTCTGTCCAACTCTCTTATACAAGAGTTAACCAGTACTCTCAATCATTCATACCTATCTCAAGTAAACTCTGGAACTCCCTGCCTGCTTCTGTATTTCCATCTTCTTACGACTTTACTTCTTCTAAGATGGAGGCTTCAAGACATTTGTCCCTGCCTTTTGGATAACTCTTATTTCCTTAAGGAAAGTACCAATCCAGTGAGTCTTTTTAATTTTTTGTTGCCCTTGGCCAGTTGCCCCTCGCAAGAAGAAAAAAAATGTGATTTTTGTGAGCCTTGAAGTAGACCTGTACCACTGTCACAGGTATGGCAGGTTGCCGTTCATCCTGAGGAGAGGCCTGTATCTGGCACGCATGGTGGTGGAGCAGAGCTAGTGGATACTTTTTTTGTACCTAAGTTCCGAGTGAGGGTTCGTGCCTATGTGAACCTCACATCCCTCACTCCAAACCCAAAGTGCACCACTGGTCCATGAACGGCACTTGAGGTGTTGAGTCCATCCCCATTCAGGCATATGAATGTCTGGATAGATAATGCCAAAAGATTATTCTACGACAACACATATCTTGCCATGGCTCTTGTTGCACTGCTAGAAAGAAACAGAAAGCTCCAAGCAGTGAACAGCAGTGACTAAAAGACACATACGCGCTTAACACTTCCATCACGTCATATAAAACTGAGCCTTGGAGTGTTCGCGGCGCGGCTACATGAGAGGAAGAGAGTTGAGAGTAGCGACATAAGAGGACAGTCGGGCCTACATAGCTACCAGTTTTACGAGCGGTGGGCGATGGTCGGCGCGGTCACAGCCCCTGAAGTGGAGGGCGAGAGGGAGGCATGGAGGGAGGGCAGGAGGGAGAGAGAGCCACAGCCAGGCCAGCACGTGTGGTTTATGACACGACACACTTGGAAAAAAAAAAAAAAAAACTTTGAACACTCAAGTCTCTGATATCTTGCTTCGTCGATGCGTTTGTTGTCAGAAAATGTTTATCTTGAAAAAAAAAAAACTTGGATTACTCAAATCTCTGATATGCGTTGTCAGAAAATGTTTATTTTGAAAAAAAAAAAAAAAGCTTTGAACACTCAAATCTCTGATATCTTGCTTCGTCGATGCGTTTGTTGAGTCAGAAAATGCTTATCTTGAATTTGCCTGTCTTCGAGTAGTCTAATCTTTGGCACAGTCTTATGGTTCAGTCACCTGCCGCGCGGTCACTCTCTTACAAAACATATGACTGATCGCAAGTAGATCGGAGGACATGAGACTGAAGGAAAAATTCAAACACAGGAAGGGAATGCGGTATGTTAGTGGAGTTTGGCAGTTTCTATCAGGCACAGCGTGTGGGGAGGGCTGCATGCTGTGCCCGTGTTTTGAAATGCTTTGTTCTCTCACAAGGATGATATTCAGAGACCACAGAGATGACTCAACGGATTTCCACCGGTATTTTCCCACTGATGATGTGGAATCTTTGTTAAACTATCGCTAAAATCATATAATATCTTTTAATAACATTAGAACCTAGTAATAACAATCGAGGGATGCGTTGTTTGCAGGTATAAATGACTAAGGATGCATACTGTAGTGGGATTGGTGTCATACTTCCTCCAAACACGTAAAACATCTTTCAAAATCATTAAAACCTGGAAATAACAATCGAGGGATGTGTTCTTTGTAGGTATGCATGACCAGGGATGCATACTGTATTGGATTCGGTGTCATAGTTCCTCCAAGCACGTAAAATATCTTTGAAAATCCTTAGAATCTGGTAATAGGAATTGAGGGATACGTTCTTTGTAGGTGTACGTACCAGAGATGCATTCTATAGTGGGTTCGGTGTTATAGTTCCTCCAAGCAGGTCTATGGAGGGACAGCGCCCTTGCCTGTGATGTGGCCGCTGGCGGGAACACCACTCGCCGCTCTCACCATTATCCACGCTCCGGGAAAGAATGAAAAAAATGTCTGGAAAATCCATTGAAAGTGACGGGTACCCTTTCTGGCCCCAGTGTTGCCCGGTACCAGCCTTGTAGCAGCCTCGGCCTGTGTGTTGTGTAGCATCTCGGCAACACTCACTAGATAGGCTTGTATAAGCTGGAGGGGAAAATTTATATAGCTGCGCCACTATAGTTTTACCACATGGAGGCCTACTATCTCTCTCTCTCTCTCTCTCTCTCTCTCTCTCTCTCTCTCTCTCTCTCTCTCTCTCTCTCTCAGGTCATCATTCGAATCGTAACTTTTCCCTCCTCATTCCCTGTGACATGTGAAGGGAGAAAAAATAATATCCAGGCTGAAAACTGTTGAGATGATGTCAGCTAGAAAGGTGACGACGCCTTAGCCAGTCAGCAGGCCTCACCACCACGCTCCGCCGCCGCATCTGTCACCGACGCGAAAAAATGAAGTGAGAGAAAGATTAATTTTTCTTAATCATTCAAGAGTCATGACTTTTG